>NC_056749.1:557829033-558111665 GCF_019279795.1 Protopterus annectens | reverse complement strand
TATATTAAACAATTGTGTATATTGAACTGAATGGGGCTGGTATGCTGCTAAAACATCCTAAGAATCCTTATGTTCATATCATTTGTACATTTAGGAATGCACTTTTTTAAGCATATGAGTTTATAAGTGAATGCAAGTGGGAAGAACAGTATTTTCAATTGATTGAAGTATATAATACATTTATATATTTATCCATTGACAGGATGAAGTATTACTTCGAACATAAGGATTCTTAGGATGTTTTAGCAGCATACCAGCCCCATTCAGTTCAATATACACAATTGTTTAATATACACAATTTTTAAATTCTTAAACTTTTCATTCAATTTATTGTACTTGACCTACACTGGTGTGTAAACACATTTAAGTGTCAAGACGTGTAATATTTTATGTAATATTTTATATTTATATTATTATTTAGTTGCACTGATTATACACGTGTATAGCATTTTACTTTCTGTTTTCATCTTTATTTTTATTGCAGAATGTATATGCTTGTATATGTGCATGGTATTGTTGTTTTTCAATGCATAGACAAATACTACTAAATAGGAAAACATGTTTAATTTATTTTACCATACTTAATTAATTGGAATTAACAATTATTCAATCAATGGAACTATGGGTATTATATAAGGACTTTACACCACTTTAAGCATTGATTCTGATGAGGTCTCCAGTGGGAGACGAAAGTGCTAAATCCCTTTTTTGGTTTCTGTACAACATTCAGCAATTCTAGTTTTCTATTGAATTTTTCTAGTGGATTTGTCAATAAAAGTATTTTATACAACATCAGTGAATTGACAGTGTTTCGAGCTTTGCAACATTTGGTGGAGTTATTGGAGGTGTGTTGATTTCGGAAGACAGCCTTTACAGTATTGCTGATAAATATAAATACACTTCTGAGCCATTAATAAATGTACTATTATGTATAAGATTAATACAGACAAGCTACTGTATATAGAGGACTTTGTCCCCCTACTCAAAAGGAGAAAATTGTTAATCCAAAAATGATAATCCTGTTAGTCATGATTGTTAAGGTTTTCATCATCCTCTTTTTTTTCCTATTATACATATGGTTGGGGTGTTAAATCAACTTTAACATTAGTCAATGTGACCAATGCACCTTAGTTTTACAAATTGCATTGGAAACATTTTAAAAATGGGTGTTCAGCTGGCTAGCTACAGTACTGCAGGAGAAAAGGTTTTGATATATAACACAAAATGACTTTTACATGCAGAAGTTGAGAATAACACTTAAGATATGGAAACTAGTAAGTAGACTATATAGAAATATTGTGAGGATATGCTGTTCCTTAATTATAATAAAGTATTTAATTCAAAAGGACTTGAAAAATCAGTCTCTTCATGGAGGAATGGTATTGATAAACTTTGCACAACTCTGGTTAAAAGCAAAGAATAATGATCATCATCAACCCCACTTTTCCCATGATTATATCGAATTGGGGTGGTGCATTAACTGTTGCCACATCTCTCTAGTCAGAGCACCTCTCCTACTGTCCTTGACAGTCATGGTCACCTGTCTCAGGTCTTCAGTTTACAAGTGATCCATTTCTTGGATGGATATCCCATCTCTTGCTTTCATCCTGTCTCTCTCCCACCCACAAATAATGCTGTGTTTTCTTGCCCATGTCAATGAATCACTGTGATTTGTTCTCCTCGACTTCTGTAAGTGGGGATGATTTGGCTTCTTCTCTGATGTCATCATTTCCTAAGTTGCCCCACAGTGTACATTCTACTATCCATTGAATCCACAGCCACAAACTAGTAACCAAACAATACTACCAGGAACAAACAGAGGATAAAAGAACCTAAACCAGTCTCATTACTGCAATGGTATACATTCTACAAGGCTTACAAATGTTCTAAATCCAGGACACAAAACTTTTTATTGCAACAAAGCATTAGTAAGCACTTTTGTCCCTGTAAAATTTTGAGATTTCACCAGAGTAACATTGTGACAGAAAACCTTGGTTTAAAAACTAAAATGCCCACGAAAATCACATAGCAACCATTAGGTTGTTACAAGCTTATAATTTAAAGAAACAGCACACACTGAAAAAATAAATAAATAAAATACCAGTGATTCAATAAAGTATGAGTACACATTAATAAATGACCAATCACACACACAAGACAATTGTAAAATTCATGAAATGACAAAACTTTATGTTGCAAATGTATCCAGCACATACTAGTCTAGAAACCAAGCTAATAAATAACAGTATTACATTCCAGTGCTCTACCAGGGCCACTAAAGGTACAATAATTAAGATGTCAATGTTTTCAACCTTAAAAAGCAAGAACGTGTGACTGAATCATTAAGGCCATAAAAGCCAGTGGCATTGGTCTTTATCTGCCACTTGAATTCCTTACATACAAGCTTAGTTTTCCAAGGTCCCCTCTAGCATCTAGTTCCATGGTGTCAATAACAAAGAAACCAAAGAAGTGCCTTTCATTTCTTTGGATGTACTTCCACAGTGCACTTCTCATATCCGTCTTCCTCACATGCTTCAGATGTACAGAGATTGCATCCTTGAGCTCCTTTTCCATTTATCTAATATAAAAGGAAGGGTGTTGCATGCAAAGGGCAATATATACAACCTTCTGTGTTCTTCAGTTACGTCTCATAGGGCATCTAATCCTACCTACCCTTACACTGATACAGATATAGGATCACCACATACATCTGTCACATTTGGACATCTTATATCATCTCATTCTTGTAGCATTAGTACATTTCTCCCTTTCTAATTAGTTTTTGATATTACTATCCCTCCTAAGAATCACAATAGGTTGTTGTCCCAGTTTTTCCATGTTTAAACCACCCATTTCAAGTATTTTCCAATTGTTGACTAACACTTCCTGAATCATTCTAGCCTCATAGTTGTAAGTAAGGATGCATCCCTTATTAAACCTGTTATCCTTTATTCCACTTGTCATCACAGTCTCATTACTACCACCTAAGAGAGGTTTACAAAAAAGACCATTCCTTTTCTGTATGACCTCTTAAAATATCTTGTTCAAAGATTCCAGTGGGTATCCTCTGTTTAGAAGCATACCCTTTAATATTTCCCCCTCAGCAACAAGGGTTGATGCTTCAGAAACAATTATCGCAAGCCACACCAATTGCCCTTTAACATACGTCACAAACTCTTAGTGCAAGAAATCTGGACAAAATGGGGGTACAAAGGCTCATAAATAGGGACATATTTTAAATATTGCTCTTATAAACTTAAAAAGTTGCTAGCGTAACAGTGTTTGTTTTAACATATATTTTCTGAAGGATTTGAAGTCTGAAACTCAAATGTATGTCATTATTTAGTGACTTTAGTCATCAGATCATCCCAGTGATTAGCGAGAAAACCATAAATTTTATGAGGAATAGAGCAAAAATGTGAGCCAAAAATCTGGACATTCTGAGAAAATCTTGATAGTTGAGAGGTATGCCCTTTAACAAGGGCTTCTTTTTGGTGAAGACGGTGCCAGCTATCAAAATGAAGCAGAGAATTAGAAAATGTAGGTTTCCTATACAGGCTGGATGTGAAACATCTATTGATATAATCGATATTTAACTGCATATCCAAGTAGTTGATAACATCACAGGATTTCAACATGGTAAATTTAAGGAATTGGGTAGTATTATTTCTGTAAGGAAAAAAAAACTCATCTAGTGTAGTCTCAGAGTCTTGCCAAAAAATAACAATATCATCAAGGAACTGCCCTTAGAGGCTCCAACACTTAAAGTGTTAAAAACATAACTACATTTCCAGTATGCCAAGACAATGTTCGTAAAAATGGGGGCACATGCAGCCCCCACTGCAACATCTTTTATCTGTTTGTAAACACATCCTTCAAACCAAATGAAATTATTATTGAGAACATTTTCCATAAGACTGGATAAACAACTAACTAGTTTGTTATTCAAGTTAGTATACTGGATTAGGTATAAACTAAACCAATACAGACCAGTGTCCTGGGGTATCACAGAAAATAGGTCTTTGATGTGAATTGTGACGAGTATTAACTTCTCATCAGCTATTTACTTTTGGATTTTTTTTTTGAGAAAATTCCATCAGTCCTTATAAATATGTGTCTCGTTATGCAGGATATTTTTCAGTTTGTATCAATAAACTTGGCCATACTGTGTATTTTGGAGCCTTTAGCGAAAGCTATAAGACGCATAGGATGATTACACAAATATATATGTATTCTACTTCCTTGATGGTATTGTCATTTTTTGGTAAGACTCTGAGACTAGACTAGATGGTTTTTTTCCTTACATAAATAATACTACCCATTTCCTTAAATTTACCATGACAAAATTCTGTCATGCTATTAACTACTTGGATGTGCAGTTAAATATCGATCATGCCAATAGATGTTTTACATCCAGCCTGTATAGTAAACTTCCAAACTCTAATTCTCTGCATCATTTTGATAGTTGGTACCCTCTTCAGAAAAAAAGCTCTTGTTAAAGGGCAATTGGTGTGGCTAGTGAGAATGGTTTCCAAGGTATCAATCTTTGTTGCTGAGTGTGAAATGTTAAAGGCTATGCTTCTAAACAGAGGATATCCCCTGGAATTTTTGGACAACTTATTTCAAGAGGTCATACAGAAAAGGAATGACCTTTTTTATAAGCCTCTCTTAGGTGGTAGTAATGACACAGTAATGACAAGTGGAATAAAGGATTATAGGTTTAACAAAGGACGCATCCTTAAACTAAGAGACTTGAATGATTCAGGAAGTGTTAGTCAACAATTGGAAAATTCTTGAAATGTGTGGTTTAAACATGGAAAAACTGGGACAATGACCTATTGTGATGCTTAGAAGGGATACAATATCAAACACTATTTAGAAAGGGAGAAACGTACTAATGCCCGAAGAGTACAATGTCATAAGATGTCCTAATGTAGTAGATGTACGTGGTGTCCCTATATCTGGGAAGGCGAGTTTGTATCAGTAAAAGGGTATGGTATGATTTGATGCCCTATGAGATGTAATTGTAGAACAGACAAGGTTGTTTACTTTGCCCTTTGCATGCATTGCCCTTCCTTTTATATGGGAAAAATGGAAGGGCACTCAAGAATAGAATCTCTGAACATCTGAAGTATGTGAGGAAGCAGGATATGAGAAATTCATTGTGGAAGCACATCCAAAGAAATGAAGGACACTCTTTTAGTTTCTTTGTTATTGACACCATGGGACTAGATGCTACAGTGGACCTTGGAAAACTAAGCTTGAATGTAAGGAATCCGAGTTGCAGATAAAGACCAATGCCACTGGCCTTTATGGCCTTAATGATTCACTCTCTCTTTCTTGCTTTTTAAGGCTGAAATCATTGACATCTTAAGTAGTGTTCATTTAATGGTTCCGTAGTATACCATCGGAATGTAAAACTACTATTTATTCACTTGGTTTCTAGATTGGTATGTGCTGGATACATTTCTAACAGTCTTTTTACATAAAGTTTTATTTCATGAATTTTACAATTGTCTTGTGTGTGTGTGATTGGTCACTTATTAATGTGTACTCATACTTTATTGAATTACAAGTATTTTATTTTTTATTTTTTAAAATGCATGCCATTAATTTAAATTTTAAACTTGTAACAGCCTGAAGGGTTACTATGTGATTTTCATAGACTTTTTGTTTTTTAAACCAAGGTCTTTTGTCACAATGTTAAACTGATTAAGTCACAACATTTTATAGGGACGAAAGCGCTTTATAACATATAGTGGCAATAAAAAGTTTTCTGTCCTGAATCTGGAGCATTTGTAAGCCTTGTTGAATTTATACCATCCCGGTAAAGAGATTGGTTTGGGTTCTTTTATCCTCTGCTTGTTTATGCATTCTACTACCCATCTTAGGCACTTTGCCTCTATCACTTCAAGCTTCCCCAGCTGTTCTGGGCCATGCAAAAGCACTGATCACACCACTGATTTGTACTCCTCACTTGTCAACTTTTTTTACATTCTTCTGTTTCATACTACCCCTCGAATGTTTATGCCATATAGCTGCATCCTCCTTGATTCTAGCACATTCATAGGTTCATAGGTAAGTACTAGGCTAGCTGTTCTTCTGGGCAGTTTTATGCCTTGCCAAGTTTCCTTTTTATGCTTGAAAAAACCCTTATTTGGTTATTGATTGGCCTTACCCATCCCATAATCAATAATTATGTATTCATCCTAACTGCAATCACAACATAGATAATTTGAAGGGACCTGTGCATGGGACAAAGTATTTAGAAGCCACCTCTGTCCATTAGTAGTATGGGGGCAGTCCTAGGGTAATTTTTACATTTCTCATCCACAGATCCAAGTTGCTGCTGAATATGAATAGGGATGACCTTTGTTTTATATGGATGGGGAGTCTGTTCCAGATTTTCCCTGAGATATATCTGTTCTGACTTCCATTTTCCTCAACCAACATTTCCAGATGCTTTAAGTTGTTAGCCTGTTCCACTGTTTTCTCTTCCATCCCACTTTTTTCTTCATTTTATGTCAAATTTACTGTCTTGTCTGTATCCATGTCATTCCATATGCCTTCAGTTTTGTATTTCATTTCCCTAACATCATTCCAGAGTTTGCTTGTAATGCCACATCATCTGTGTACAGCACTTTCATTGACCTGTTCCCTTGGACCTATTTGCTGATGTAGACATTCACTGGTATGAAAAGGGAAAGGCTCAGAGCTGAGGCTTGATAAACAACCACTCCAACTGGGAACTTGTGTGTTTAAAATCAAATAATGCTGGATAAAGCTGCAGTAGCTCCCTCTTTATAGTGGCATACATCATAGATAACTAAGTATTAGGGCCAAACATGTTTAGATTTTAAGATATAGTGCCTTAAAATATAATATCATTTTGCAGGTTACTATGTGGATCATGTAAATATTACCTTTGCAGCAAATTCTAAACAGGCAAGGAAACATTTCCATATAGTTTTAGACAAAGCAAACATGTGTACTAATGAGGATTTCCTAGAATTTAATATGTAAGGTAATACAAGTAGAGAAATACATTTTTAACTAAAACCTAAAAAGAAAAAGCTCTAAGCTTTAAAAGCAGTCTAAAGTTACTTGGGTGATGTCATCTTATTCTAAAGATGTTATTATACAGCTGGGTATATCAATAATGAGACTTTTGAATGGGATGCAGAAATGCAGTCTAAAGTTTAAGATAAGAAAAGGTGTGATACCTTGGGATAGTTCAAAAACTGTTAGCTGAAAGAAAAAAAATATGATTAAACTATAGAACAAAGAGACACTAAATGCACTAATCATCTAATCTTTATAATTCTGACAAACACAATCAAAAATATGTATAGTTATGCTATCTCAAAAAGTAAACTGGATTATTAAATTACAACATACTAAGAAACTTGTAGAACTAAAAATATGTCTTATAGTTTGGCAAAGAAAATCAAGCATGATAATTTTATGAAAAAGCAAAGTGAAGGTAAGGTTAAGACTGTATATGGGGGTAATTTTATTTTACTGAGTATAAAACTAGGAATTAGCCATTAAATTACAATTGTGAGTAAACTTATATTTAGTGAGCGTAACATAAACAATTCTCCATTTAGTTTTATCCAGGTAAGAGTTTAGAAGAACAGAAGGGCAAGAACTGCAGCTACAAATTATATATATATATATATATATATATATATATATATATATATATATATATATATATATATATATATGGGTCTACTTCTAAAGACCGAATCGACGATTCCCCGACACGTGGAAAACGAAGACCAAATGACCGACAGGTAAGTTTACCGACAGTGTGATTTGCCGACAGCGGAAAGACCGACAAGGGTAATGTGCGATCGCGACTCGGTAAGTGTGCGACAGTGACGGCGTTAGGAGCGGTGAGGTAAGTGTGCGATATTGTGGGATTTCGGGTTAGGCTGCGGGAAAGGTGAGTGTCTGTTAGTGTCGGAGTTAGGGTTCGTGTAAGGTAAGTGTGTGATAGTGAGGGACTGTAGTTTAGGGACGGGTTACGTGAGTTAGGGTTAGGGTGCAAGTAGGTGAAGTGTGCGATAGTGTCGGACCTTGGGCTAGGGGTGGGTTAAGTGAGTTAGGGTTAGAGTGCAGGTAGGTGAAGTGTGCGATAGTGTCGGACCTTGGGCTAGGGGTGGGTTAAGTGAGTTAGGGTTAGGGTGCAGGTAGGTGAAGTGTGCGATAGTGTCGGACCTTGGGCTAGGGGTGGGTTAAGTGAGTTAGGGTTAGGGTGCATGTAGGTGAAGTGTGCGATAGTGTCAGGCCTTGGGGTTAGGGGTGGGTTAAGTGAGTTAGGGTTAGGGTGCAGGTAGGGTGAGTGTGCGATAGTGTCGGACCTTAGGGTTAGGGTTTGGGTTAGGGCTAGTGGGTATGTTATGTAGTGTGGTGTGTTGTTTACGTTCGGTGTGTCGGTGTTATGGTGTTCGGTGTTTTGCTTTGTCGGTTTTGTGTGTTGTCGGTTATCTGGCGTCGGTGATTTTTGTGTCGGCGAAGTAGCGTTTCGGGCTTTTAAAGTAGACCCATATATATATATATATATATATATATATATATATATATATATATATATATATATATATATACTGAGCTAGGATGCTACAAGTTGTAATAAGAAAGGAGGAGATCATTTAAAAGAATTTTAAAAAAGTTAATTTGTATACATAACGTATGTATTTTAAAGATTTAGGACACTATGGCTGCTGAAAAAGGAAATTGATTTGCTATCCTGTGTCTTGTCTCTATGTAAATATCTGCTCACTTAGCTAGTGTAATATACAAGTAATTCTATAGTCATTTGTCAAAGCAAATTACTCTGAAGCTGTCCAAAATAATCTAGACTCAAACTTAGTTTCCTATCAGAAGTAGCATGGCAGCTATGTTCTGATTATAAGTGATAATAAAACAAAAACATACTATCTATTACCAAGGGAAAAGACAGCAATATTTAAATACTCTTCAGTGTGCAACATCAAATATTGAAGTCTAGCCTTGACTAAAAGGCAAGTCTTAGTAAATGCTGTTATATCAGCTTTTCCAAACTGAAATAACAAGAAATGCATTGCAGTATACAAAAGTTTAGCACTCTATAAGTAGAGACCTTTTCAAACTGTGGTACCTTATAGGCTTTTAAACCTAGGCCTTCAAAGAGAAATGGAGCACCATACTTAATTATTATTAATAATCTTGTAAAAATCAAGGCTACTTGTTGCAGATGACTGATTATGCATGGATGCATTTTGACATATATTTGGCACACCAAGTTGAATCAGTTCGTGGATTAACCTTTCCAGTATTTTAATCTGCATAACTTTTTCAACATAGAGTAGGAGACTGACGGGTCTATGATGGTTACTAATTAAGGTTCTCCCTTGTTTTTATATATGACTTTGATAGTCACAATTTTTGAATCATGTGGGATTTTACCATTATTGTGACTAGAAATAAACAAAAAATACCAAAATATCAGCTATGGCTTATTTATTTTATTTATTATTTGTTGATATGGTAGATAGACTGGTCCTAGGGCCCTGTTCAGCTGTAGCCCAGGTACTGAGTCATATGAAAGTTACTGAAGTATAGATTAACACTACAGCAAAGAGTAACATGTACTATACAGTTATTTGCCTTAAATGCTCTGTATAACATGTGGGGTGCTGTTATTTACATGTATCCCATGTTGTTACAGACATTTTTATTCATATGCATCAATTGCTAGGTACACCTCAGTTTGCTACTGAGGTAAAACAACCCTGAAGATTAAAATCTTTTATAAGGAATGTGTAATTGACTTTGAAATGTGCCTTTAACAGCTGGGCATGCAGAGTGCTCTGAAGAGCAGTTTGTATAACCGAGAAGCACCAGTTAGTATTTACTTATGACTGCTGCCTAAGTGCAGAATAACAGGGGTGAGCCATACATAAACATGCAATGATTGGAAAAGGGATAACTACCTCAGCTGACAGTTGGCAGTTGTGTGTTTTGAAAGTAAGCTAAGAAATAAGATACTAAATTCTTCCATGTACTGTGTATACATAAATGTAATCTACATAGATACATTAGATGGATCAGTCAGAAGGGTTTCTTTAAATGAGATTTAGACAGTAAGAGTAAGATGTGTTTGGGTTAGGATAATTTAGCTCTTATCAATGAAGTATGTATATTTATAAAAAAGATGGGAGGAGGGGTGATGTTGTACGTCTACATCCCTGGGTGCACAGTAGCAACGTCCGCCTTAATTCCACCCACCACACAACACCCCATCACGTCATCGAATTATGGGACTTGCGCATGAATATTCAGTGCATAATGGTGACGTACCACATAATAATTACACACCTGCATAAATACTCATCACGTAGTGCTGATGCAGCAACAAATATTTACACATGTGCATTGATATTCAGCACATAATGGTAAGGCGTCATATTAAATAATTACAGCATCTTTGTGACACTGCATAAAGGGAAAAAATTCATAGTGGATAAAAACTATGTAAAATGGCAGTAATACAGGTTTTAATAAAACATTTCAGTAAAGTTATTACGGAATTGGTATAACATTTTCTAAAAACATTTAAATCATAAGACTGTAGCTGATGATGCATGCACATTTTACAGTGACACTTGTCCGCGGTACAGAGCAGACAGGAAAATTATCTTTTTCTTCAATGTAGTGCGATCTCAGAGTTGGTATATTTAATTT
This sequence comes from Protopterus annectens, assembly GCF_019279795.1. NCBI lineage: Eukaryota > Metazoa > Chordata > Ceratodontiformes > Protopteridae > Protopterus > Protopterus annectens. The sequence continues at coordinate 558,100,931 of NC_056749.1, read as the reverse complement.
GTGGGGAGTGCAGGGGGGCTTGCACACCTGCAAATACAAACAAAAAAAAAATGAATACTTGGATTTATGTGCTGTTTCTTTAGTATTCCTTATTTGAACACATCAAGGGGTGTTGGATGGTGGGCATGATTTCGGCAGAACTTGCTACTGCGCAGCTGGGGAAGTACTGTTTTACATTCACAGGGGTCATTTACATGCCTGTCAATCCCCTTCTCCAGTTCACAAACTTCATTTGTATACTTGTCAATTAACTGGCAATGTATGCATGATGTCACTCAATGAAGGCTCATTTACATATCATAACAAAGGAATTTTGCCCATCAATCAAGGTGGCCTTGCCCCCTTATGCACAAAGCTTGTAGGGAGGTACTCAGTTATTCTTCTAAGGTTAGTGGCAGGTGGTTCAAGTCTATTTTTTTTCTTCTGGTGAAGATTTGGTTGGGGAGACAGGGAGATTAAATGAATTTCCATCATCCTGACTTTTTAGTGAGTAAAAGGATAATTTGATTTGCAGCATATTTTGAGTGAATGACAGAAGCTGCCATCTAGTATTTCAGTTTTTAGTAAGGAAAACATTAAGGCAGGGCATGCTGTTACTGGGAACTAGCTGGCTTTTGGAAGGGGCAGTGGCATGGTGAATCAGTTGAGGCAGGATTGATATAAATTTATATATACAATTCACTGAATTTAGCAAACAACTGCTGTTGCATATACAGTAAAGGGTTACAATATGTGGGGCACATACAGTTTTAGGTTTCAGTGAACCTTTTCCGGTAGCTCTTCTGACATCAGGAGCAGATTGATTAGAAGTATTCAGGTATGGAGTGACTATAGATAAGCATGTATCAATGTGGCTTTTGAAAGCTACCTTGGGGTCTAAGATGAGGCAAGAGGACAAGATATTTGTATTGATCCAGTGTGTTCCTGGATTTAGTTTTGGAGTCTTTACAATAAGAATGGGCTTTTGCTGATTTCTGATGTATCCTGAAGAACATTGATGCAGTTTAGGTCACACTGAGCATGAATAACTTTTTAGTCAGCCATTCAAAGAGGACAGCATTTCTGCAGATCACTTTGAAAGATGAAGAAGAAAGGCCATTCTATGCAGAAAAATGTTATCTACACAGAGGGTAATGTTAGTGGAAGGTATACTAGTGGTAAGGTCATTGATGAGCAATAAAATAAAAAAAAAAACATAGGGCTGAACATGGGGAATTGGGTTTGTCTGCTGTGAATACAGTAGTGATGCTTCCAGCATGTGATAAGAAAGCTGCTCTATACATGCAGCTGCACAAGACACATGACTCGATTTTCTAACATGACTTTATGATTAGTGGTTTTAAAAGCTCCACATAGGTTTATAAAAGCAGCTCATGTTAAGCATTGTTTTTACATACAGTTGTGCATTTTGTAAGTGACAGAATATATCAAAACAGCATACTATGTGTATTTCAGAAACTATTCTGGGCATCAGTTTATTTATTTCTATTTTATATCCTGGTAGACTGACTGCTGCAAAGACCCTTTCAGCCATGGCCTGTGCCAAGATTCACAAACACATAAGTGAAGTGACATAGTGTTGCAAGTATATCAGTTCTAACAGACACAAAATATTTATGTTAAGTCATAGTTTCATTTCATGATACACGGATATTTACAGTGAATTATTCCTCTACATGATGATAAAAACAAACAAACATAGAAGGCATAGCTGAACTGTGCAGAAGGAAAAGGCTAACCAAGCAGGAATAGACAGTTTCCTCTATAAAGCATTTACATGCAGAGGAATTATTGCTTTGTTTTGAAAGGGCTATTTTGAGTTCCATGATGGTTTCTTTAATTCTCCCATATGTGACGCCCCTGCACTGGCCCAGTAATAAAGGAGCCTCAGTCCTCACCACTGGCAAGAGCTAGGGGATGTATACATTGGAGGATGACAAGTGCAAGAGCACACACACAGCAAAGTAACATTTTCCTTAAGAGCACACAGCGATCACAGTCAGTCTGGGGATCCAGATTCCCAATAAGACTCCCACTGGCACAGTTATAGGGTTAAGATCTCAGCTGAGGGGCCAAGCCAAGACCTCCAGCACCCTCTCTGTCCAACCAGTGCTTCATGTCCCTGCCCAAGTAGCTGACACACACACTTTGAGATTTGATTTATACACACACACACACACACACACACACACACACACACACACACACACACACACACACACACACACACACTCACCTGGGGAAGGCTGGCACAGGTTTACTAGCTATGCACCCTTCTGCCCAGACTATAAGGTAGTCTCCACTGCCACCAACCCCTACTTATCAGTTACTATAAGCCCTTTAGAAAGGGTGTCCAATCCTACAATGTAATGTTACTATTAATCCAAATGGTACTCTGACCAAGACTTGCAAGGCAATTTAGGAGTGGCCTATACAGTGTCACCAAATACATATGCAAGTAGTCTCAGAGCTTAAATATGTCTTGCATATATCAGCCACAAAGTTAAGTTTAAATATATTTAATAATAAATAATAAAAGAACAAGACAATACTCAGTCAATCAACACAGTAACTTTCAAAATCACAAGAAATGTTTTAAAACTACATTGAGGACAGTCTCAAATAAATACAGACAACATCTACACTAATCTTTACTATATTCCTGTCTATATCTAAAAGAGATACTATGCCCTAAATCTTACTTATAGCAAGGCAAGTGCAGATGAGTGGATGTTCTTGCTAGGTCCAAGACAAAATACAAAATGCACAGTCTCTTTCTGAGAAGTCTTAAATTAATATCAAACATTACTGCTGGGCCAGCTTGGATAGCATCACTATTTGTCACCTGACTTCAATTCCCAGGTTTTAGCTAACATAATTTAACATCTCTGCATGAGAAATACATATCTGTCAGATCTTTGCAGCTGCTAGGAAATCAGAAAGCAATAAAACACCTCCACATCTCAAACTTAGTATTTATTTCTTTTCAAGACAATAAAAAAAGTTTAGCTCTACACATCGTGTCTGCTACTGAACTGAAACTGAGAGATAACATCTTTTGTTTATGGCCCAGCTATAAAGTAACTTAACCTCAACTATTCTTAAGTTTTGCAGGTTAATCTTCTATGTTCCATCAGGGTACACTGTGTATACATTTTAGCTCAGTACATAACATACAGTTCTATATAAATCCTATCAATATTCACAAATGACATACAATTATTTACAAAATTCCATATAGCTGGGCTGGCAATATTCCCTACATCACATTTCTTCACCCCCCCTCCCGAAAACTGAAGCTAGTTTTTCAAGTGACCCTTGAGAAACGTTGCTTGAGAGGGTTGAGCCTAACTGGGAATACCTTACCCCATTGCCTGTTTTGAGAACCCCACTGAGGTGCTGTACTGTTATACCATATGCTTGCAGCCCTGGGCTATATTTTAGTAACTTGGCATTTTGTTGTCTGCTTTGATGTAGCCATGTTAAGGGATTGTGGTCTGTAACTGCAGTGAATTTCTTTCCATAAAGATAAGGCTAAAGTTTCTGCAGTGCCAACACTATGGCTAGGCATTCCTTTGCCTATACAGCTGTATAGCATCCCTCCCTGGGTTGGAGCCTACAACTGAGATATACCACTGGGTGCTCTTCTCCCTCTGAGGAACCCTGGCTAAGTACATCCCCCACCCCATGGTTTGAAGCATCCACCTGCACAACAAATTATTTGCTATAATCTGGACTGGCTAACACAGAGGGTCCTCCCAAAGCTCCTTTAAGCTTCTGGAATGCTTGCTGATATGCTGGGGTCCACACTACCTTATCTGGCTTGTTTTTCCTTGCCAGGTGTGTGAAGGGAGCAGCTATTGTACTATAATTGTGGACAAACTTTCTGTAGTACCCCGCTGTCCCTAAGAATGCCCTCACCTGCTTTTTGGTAACAGGAGCCAGCCATGCCTGAATGGCTTCCACTTTGGCAGCTTCTGGCCTGATCTTACCACTCCACACTCTATGTCCCAGATAGAAGACTCTGTAGTCTGCCCAGCACCTTCCTGACATTCTAAAGTGCTCTTGCCAGGAATGGCTGTAGATGGCAATATTATCTAGGTAAGCAAGGGCAAAATCTCCTGCTCTTCCTAGGATATGATATACCAGCCTCTGGAATGTCCCCTGGGCATTTTTCATCCCAAAGAGCATCTTTGTGAACTCATACAAGCCAAAAGGAGTCACAAAGGCTGACCCTTCTCTAGCACTGGAAGTAAAATCAATAGTGGTAAGATACTTAGCACCACCAAGCTGCTCTAGGACTTCATCTGACCTAGGCATGGGATAAGCATCTGACTCTCTGTAACTATTTAATTTCCTGTAGTCCACAAAGAACCCGGTGCTGCCATCTTTCTTTGGTACAGGACTACTGGAAGAGGCCCATGGACTGCTGGACTCTTGGATTACCCCTAGTTCCAACATTTGCTGTATCTCCTCCCTCAAAGTCTGTTTGACTCTCTCATGCACGCTATAAGGGGTTTTCTTAATAGGCCTTTGGGATCCAGTATCCACATGGTACTGCAGCAGGTGGGTGCACCCTGGTTTCCCAGTGAACGTGTTCCCAAACTCCTGTAACACTGCTTGGATTTCTTGAACCTGGGTAGGGGATAGCTCCTGGGACATTGCTACCCCTTCCACTGAGGTTTCAGTCCGAGCCTCACTGAGGAGATCAGTCACAAGATCCCCTTCAGACTCCTCCTGCCTTGTACTGCAAATACTTAGCACTAGGGCCTCCCTATCATGGTAAGGCTTCATCATGTTAACATGATATAATTTGTGCCCGCTACCTCCTGCCAAGCAGTTCCACCATGTAGGTAACATCACTGACCTTCCTTACCAGCTTGTATGGTCCCTCCCAAGCTGTCTGCAGCTTGTTGTGTCTGACAGGTATGACAACCATTACCTGTTTCCTATATCATACTCTCTAGCTTGAACATTTTTGTCATACCAGATCTTTTTCTGCTGTTGGGCTTCTTCCAGGTTCTCCTGGGTCAAGCCCATGAGTTTCCTGAGCCTTGTCCTGAGGATTAGGACATATGCCAGAACAGACACCTTGTGGGATTCACACTCACCCACCCATTCACCTCGAATCAAATCTAGAGGTCCTCTCACCCTATGGCTATACAGCAACTCGAAGGGTGAAAAACCTTTGGATTCAGGGGGAATGTGTCTGTAAGCAAACAACAGATGGGCCATATATTTGTCCTACTCCCTCTTACACTGTTCTGCAAATGCCTGTGGCATCATCTTGAGTGTAGAGTTAACTTCTCAACAAGATCATTAGACTGGGGATGGTAGGGGGTGGTCTTTAGGTGTTTCACCCCACAGTGCTTCCACAGACACACCAGCAGGTATGACATGAAATTGACACCTCTGTCAATTAGTATTTCATCTGGGAAACCTACCATGCTGAAAATCTCTAACAAAGCATTTGCCATATTTTCTGTCTCAATGTAGGACACAGCCACCTCCTCAGGGTATCTCAAGGTATCTGGTAGCATAATCTACTACCACTAGGATATACTTTATCCCTGTGGAATGTGGGGTACTCAGAGGCCCCACAATATCCATAGCTACCCTCTGAAATGGCTCCACAATCACAGACAGAGGCATCCAAGGAGCTTTCACATTGTCTCCTGCCTTGCCTATCTTTTGGCACTGTTCACAGGTCCTGTAGTACCTTGTTACATCTCTGGAAATTCCAGGCCAATAAAAGTTCTGCATAATATGTCTCTTTGTACATTTTATGTCCATATGACTTACAAAGGGAAAATCATGGGCTATGGCTAGAAGTGCCAGATGGTAGGTTCTGGGCAATACCAAGTGCTGTATTCTCTCACCCTCTAGCCCTGCCTCAGGGTCCACTCTCTATACAGTAACCATTTGTTCCAGTATAAAGATTCCCCTTCCCTTGAGAATCAGGTGCCTCACTCGCTACCTCCCTCAGGCCTTGTAATATAGGGTATGAGAGCTGAGCCTGTCTCAACTCTTTCTCTTGGTAACCCTTCACAGCTCCCCTTCCACAGGAAGTCTGGTATTCTCTGACAATGGTGCCTCACTGTCCACCTGGATACTACTATTCACCTCTGCCCTTGTAGTCACTGTGTCCAAGGGAATATCAGCAGTCACAAGCTGCTGTGGCTCACCATCAGTCTCACTGATGCAGGGTAGCTCCCTCCCTTTAGTAACCACCTCACCAGTCCTGGCGGCAAGTGTGCGGTCTGTCTGGGTCTCCCCCAGTCTGCCAGACCCACATGCTTGTCTCAGAGCCTGACTGCATGTAACTGCATTCACACACAGTACTGCATTATCAAAATCATTCCTTATCAGGACATCTGCAGGGATATCCTCAAACACACCTACTTGCTGGCTTCCTTTTCCAACCAGCCACTCAATGTGAACCCTAGCCAAAGGTATTTGGAATGGGGTCCCTCCTAAACCTTTGACTGCAGTAGACTGCCCAAGCAAGTAGTGCTCCTCTTTAACCATTGCAGGCTTCACAATGTTTAGGTCAGAGGCTATATCTCCCTTAGCAATGGCCACTTTCCCATCCAATATGATGGGATATTATGTTTTGTGGTAGTTTGGTACCCTTGTTGTCTCAATACAACTTACTGTTGGCATTTTGTCATTCCCACTTACTGGTTTTCCCACCTTTTTTCCCCACCTTGACTCCATGGACATCTGTATGCTACATGGCTCCACTGGTTGCATTTAAAACTTTTAATCCTTGGTCCTGGACATGTACCTGGCTAGTAGCTTCCCCTGCTACTGGCAGACTCTGTTGGGGCAGTCTGGGCTGCCCACCATTGGATCCCTTAGACCCATGAGCAGCACTGGGTGTCCCTTTCCTGTGCAGTGATGCCTTGCTTGCTAGGTATAGGTTTCCCTTCTTCCTCAACTCATCTGCAGTATTACATTGTCTATTAGCTAACCAGATTCACATATCCTCAGGCAGAGTGCTAAGGACTTGTTCCCTCACCAAAAGGTCTGACAGCCCTTCAAAAGAAGTGACCTGGCCTCCACTCACCCACCTATGAAAATAAGTGCTTACTTCATCAATATATTCACATACACTTTCATCTGCCTTGCACCTAAGCTTACACAACATTTTCCTATAAGCTTCAGCTGTTTACTTAAAACATTCTAAAAGAGAGTTCTTTACAATATTATAATTTAATCAATCAGTATCAGACAATTTAGAAATAGCATTTACAGCTTTACCATAGAGTAAGAGGATCAGGAACTGTGCCCAGAGCCCTTGGTCAACATTATACTGTTTACATGCCCTTCCAAACATATGAATGAAACTATCAAAATTATCCCCCTATAAAAATTGTAGAAGGAATTTTCTGACCTTTGTTGCTTCTGGGGTCCAGTTACTCCCTTCCTCATTACTTCCATGACTCTAGCGAAGAGTCACCATCTTCTTTTCATATTGCCTCTGCCTCTCCTCCTTAGCTTCCAGACATTGTAGTTTCTCATTTTCCTCAACCTCTAGATTTCTCAGTCTCTCTGCTGCTTCTATTTCCAAAAGCCTGGCCTCCAGCTCAAGTCTCTTTAACTCCAGATGGATTTTTAAGCCCTCTGTGGAAAGGTTGAATTGTCCATTTTCTGAGAGTTGTACATCTCCAAGGCCAGCCTGGTTGTCCTCCTGATTACTGGGGTGTGATGTAGATCAGACTAAAGCAGCAATCATGTATGCTTTAGTCAGGCTGGAATGCACCAGTCCTTTAGCCTGGCACATTTCAGCCAAATGGCTCCTTGTCAGCTTGCAAAACTTCTCTGCTGACATCTCCCTGACGAACTAAGCTAACAAAAATAAATAAATAATAAAACAATTGTGATGTGAAACTCTGAATGTTCACTGTGTGGCTGATTGAGAGTACAAACATTTTCTGTGACCATTGTACACAAGCTACAGGAATTCAATATCCACACCACTACAAGCCAATTAATATGTGATGTGGTTATCTCACCAATGTCAACCAATTAATATGTAATGTGGATATCCCACCACTGCCAACCAATTAATATGTGATGCTCCTGCACTCGCCAGTAATCAAGGAGCCTCAGTCCTCACCAGTGGCAAAAGCTAGGGGACACACACATTGGGAGGATGAGAAATACACACGCAGTAAAGTATAATTTCCCTTAAGAGTACACAGAGATTACAATAATTCTCGGGATGGTATCTCCCTCTTTCTCCAGATCTCCAGTAAGACTCCCCACTGGCACAGCTATATTGTTAAGATCTCAGCTGAGGGGCCAAGCCAAGATCTCCAGCACCCTCTCTGTTCACTCAAGTAGCTCACACACACACACACACACACACACACACACACACACACACACACACACACACACACACACACACGCACACACACACACACACACACCTGGGGTGTACTAGCTATGCCCCCTTCTGCCAGACTAGTTTCCACTGCCACCAACCCCTACTGATCAGCTACTATAAGGCCCTTACAAGGGGTTTCCAATCCTACTATGTAATGTTACTATTAATCAAAGTGGTAGTCTGACCAAGACTTGAAGACTATTTAGGTGTGGCCTGTACAGTGTCACCAAATACATATGCAAGTACTCTCAGAGCTTAAATATGTCTCACAAATATCAGCCACAAAGATAGGTTTAAATATATTTAATAATAAATAATAAAAGAACAAACTATACTCAGTCAATCAACACAGTAACTTCATAGAGTTCAAAATCGCAGGAAATATTTTAAAACAACATTGCTGGACAGTCTCAAATAAATACAGAAAACATCTAAACTAATCTTTACTATATCCCCATCTATATCTAAAAGATATACTATGCCCTAAATCTTATTTACAGCAAGGCAAGTGCAGAAGAGCGGATGTTCTTGCCATGTCCAAGACAAAATGCACAGTCTCTCTCTCAGAAAGTTCTTAAATGTATATCAAACATTACTGCTGGGCCAGCTTGGATGACATTACTCTTTGTCACCTGAGTTCAGTTCCCAGGCTAAACAGAAACTAACAGAATTTAACATCTCTGTGTGAGAAATACATATCTCTCAGATCTTTGCAGCTGCTAAGAAGTCATAAAGCAATAAAACACCTTCACATCTCAAACCTAATAATTATTTCTTTCCAAGACATTACAAAAAACATCTAGCCCTAGGCATTGTGTCTGCTACTGAACTGAAACTGAGAGATAGCATATTTTTTTATGGCCCAGCTATAATGTAACTTAAACTCTGCTATACTTAAGTTTTGCAGGTTAATCTTCTATGTTCCAACAGGGTACACTGTGGATACATCTTAGCTCAGTACATAACATACCGTTCTTTATAAATCATATCAATATTCACAACTGAAGTAGAATTATTTAAAAAATTCCAGATAGCTTGGCTGGCAATATTTCCCTATATCACGCCATATAGCAAATCCTAGTCTGGAGAATGCTCTTTCACTTACTGCTGTTTTAAAGTATCATCTGCTCAAGGACATGTGTTGAGATTGGGAATTTCTTAAGGCATGGATAGCTTCTGTAATCGGGAGAAGTTAGCAATATGCTTCATTTAATATTTTAAATATTAATGAGCTGAGAAAATAGGCAGATCTGTCAGTAACTGGGAGCCACTTTACTTTCTAGTGAGTGCAGAAGTCCACAAGAAGGGTGAATCTGTAGATTTTGTTTTTAGTCCTCTGTAGTATCTTTGTGTTATGGAAGAATGGAAGGTCGTTAGAGGTAGACTCAGGAATAGATTTAGCACTAGGTGACCTAGGGAGTTGCTTAGTGGCCACTGGATGGGAAGGGGCCTGCTGGCCGGGGTAGAGGGGTGCCAGAACATTTAGTTTTTTAATTAAAAAAAATTAAATTTCTTCTTTAAGGGTGTTTGCTTTTCTTTAAGAGAATGAATGCTCATTGGCCTAATTGTATGCACATCCCTGCATGTTTCAGGTCTATATTAGATAAACAAAAGTTTACCTTAAAAAATGCTCTAATAATCAAAAATCCCAGACCTCAAACTCACTATTGTGGGGAGCTGCGCCCCCCACACCCCCTGCTAAATATATATACCAACTCCAAGATTGCACTACAGTGAGGAAAGGGCAAATATTCCAATCTTCACTGTACTGTGATCTCACAAAAAGCATATTGAAAGTCTGGGATTTTTGATTATTAGAGCATTCACTAAGGTAAACTATCGTTTATCTAATATAGACCCCATATTTCTTCCCACATACCTCCTGCTATTGCTTTTTCTTTTCCATGTCCATGTAAATAGAATCTTAAACATATTGAAGGTTCCTGCCACACAGTTTTGTTCTCTTAATCTGTGACGTAATATATATTATTTTGCCAATACCAGAATGAACATATGTACCATTTATGTACAGAAACAGTAGTATAGACTTTGAACTGAGGGATGGACAAAAACTTTATTACAATCAGCACCTTTCCCCTTCTTTCAGGACACAGTTGCACACCCTACCTATTTTCTTACCTACAGAACATACTGCAGATACTGTTAGACCTTTGGTCTAATACATCAAAATCTCATAAGAGAACTGCTATGTAGTTATTTCATGCTTTTTTTCTTTTACTTTCTTCAGTTTTTGATGTCATTGCTTTACTAATTGTATTTTCCAGTCCATCCACTTCTGTCTGTTAACATTTTTCCATAAATTGCCTTACGTATTTCAGTTCTTGTCTAAAATGTATGAGTGTGCATGTGTGCTTGTGTTAACATTTTTCCATGTATTGCCTCAAGGATTTCAGATCTTGTCTGAAATGTACGTGTGTGGTGTGTGTGTTTGAGTGTGTGTAAAATGCCCTAGTTAGGGATAGCAGTTAGTTAATTTGCTCAGGCTCAAATTCTGTACCTTATTTTCAGGAGACAAGAGCCTGAATCCTAACCTACTACCAGAACATTTAAATTGCATTTTCAAGGGATTGAGTTTCAATGATTTTTAAGGAATTATGATCATAAGTGCATTTTTTAAGGAACGGTGAGCTTCAAGGGAAGAGAAGTTTATTGCTGATCATGCTAAGTCCATTTTCAATGTACATCTGTTTTGTTTACCAAATGGTTATCACTATTTGTAGTACAGAACTTGAAAGCAGTGTTAGTAGCACAACAGGTAGAATAATTGCTTTTTATGCAGAAGGCTACAGGGTTCTATTCCCCTATCCTGTAGATGGATTGCTAATACTGCATTGTACTTTAAGGGGAGTGTGTCCTCCTTTGGATGAGTTGCCTAGTAACTATAAACCTGTTGTCGGTTTGTAATACATTCCATACTGCAATATTATTGCTTATCATTTTTTATGCAACCTAGGCAATTTATTCTTCAAGGGCAACAGGCACTGAGTTTGTAGATGAAACAATGAAATATAAAGTTGCTTGCTAGCAGTAATCTCTTCATTTGTTTTAGATCTCTTTAATGTGGAGTTATCCAGATGAGCTTTACTTCTGCAGAGATTGTGCATATTGAGATTGATTGATACTGAATGGCCTGTCATGGTTGAATGGTTCTGAAACAGGCATTTTTTTCATTACTGATTCATATGTTTTCTGTTATTGCTTAATGGAAAAACATTCAAAACTACAAATTTAAAAAAACTTTCTAACAGGTGATGCTATATTATACAAGGGATATAATTTAATATAATAAGGAAGGTGAATCAAAGAACACAATTAACTGTAAATGCTAAGTCTGTTTTCATTGTGAGACTGTATTGTTTTGTTTAGTGAATGTCTATCAGTGTTTGTGCTATAAAAGTTGAAATAAAAGTTTTAAATCTAATCTAAATATTTGTAATCATTGCAAAAGTAAAGAAGGAAATATTATGTGCACTGAAAAGTTTGAAAAGTGTCTATGGTAACTGGGGAGAAATAACCAAGTAAAGGAACAATGTAATGGTTGGGGGGGGCTGCCATGTGTGTGTATTGGGGGGCAATCCTTTACCCTGCATAGGGCCCCATTTGACCAAGATCTGGCTCTGGGAAGAACATATTTCAGCTTAGGGGGAAAAGAACATTTTTTGCCAGGGAGAATCTAGCTCTAATGGAAAGAAGGTGGGAAATTCTGTAGCATAGTTTCAGTTGGGAAATAACTTTTTTCACAATATTATGTGTGTGTGTGTGTGTGTGTGTGTGTGTGTGTGTGTGTGTGTATGTAGACAGGAGAACATTAAGAGTAAGACCTAAGTTTTGTATTCGTTGACTGTGGGCATGATGTTAGTTTGGCTGTACGGTACAGCAATTGGTGGTAAGTGAGGGTATTTGTGAAGAGATGAAAATATCATGACAATTCATTATAGTCAGTTAAAATTTTGCTCGATGAGGCCCATTAGCATAGATAGGAGGACAGCTGTAGCTGAGATGGCTGGATGGAAGGGCATTAATTAGCTTGCAGTAGTAGAATGTTATTGGCATACAGAACAATGTTTAATGAGAGTAGATCATTGTTGAATAAGATGAAGAAGGGAGCTAAGATTTAGCCTTGGAGCACCCTTGTGTTAATTTTACAAATTTTGGATAGATGGTTGTTACAGGGAACCTAGACTTTTCTGTTCTCTAGATGACAGTGAAACCATTTCCTGGTACTGTGGCCAAATTTAAGTTTAGTAAGCATATGGAGGAGAATATTATCCTTAAAGTTTCAAATGCCCTGGTCATATCTATAAAACTATTACAGTAATGAAACCTCACTTATGTTACAATATATAGGTTCATATGTAGGTAACTAGGCTATTGTCCAAAAGGTACCCTGGCTTTCGCCACCCAAGAAAATTATTTTCCCGTGCCACTGTCGAGGAGAGCCACAGAAGTGATCCCGGGGGTGAATTTTCTATCTCCCATCCAATTATCAAGATTTTTCTTGAAGAGTGCTAATGAAGAGCTTTGTTTGATATAGATAGGTAGTTTGTTCCAGAGAATGGAAAGTCTCTGGGACAGGAATCTATCCCTCCAGCATGTTCTGTTTATTGTGATGACAAGGTTTAGGTCCCTAAAGCATGTAGCTTGGAGGGATTACGATTTCTTTAAGTGGAGCATGTCCAAAAGCTCTGGGTTTGACATAGATTTGTGTGTTCATAGGTTCATAGATTAGTACTAAGCTAACTGCCCTTGCGGGCCATTTTAAGCCTAGCCAATTATCCCTTGTGAGACTCAAACCCTGCACCTTGTGCTTGCAAGGCAAACACCTTAACCATTAGGCCAATCTCCCAATCCCCAGGCAGAGATCGCCTCTGAGTAGGTGATATGCAACAAAGTAAAGCTGCAGTTTTTTCACACGGTCTGTGTAGGGCATCTGTTTGAGGCCAGTAATCCTCTTTGTGATGTATTTATGCGGCTTTTCCAGTTGTTGTAGATGCCTTGTGAGGTACATACAAAAAGGGGCATTGTACTCTATAATGGGTCTAATGAGTGATGTGTAGAGGGGAACCATGACCTCTTTTTTCCTGGATGAGAAATCTTTTTTGAAGAGGTGTGCCACATAGAAGGATTTCCTGACTACTGTGGTGATGTGATTATCAAAGGAGAGACTACTGTCCACCTGTGTCCGAAGGTCTCTTATCACACTTTCGGTGTTATGCAGACTACCGCCTATGTGGTATTCATGGGTACAAAGTTTTTACCAAAAGGGATGACAATGCACTTTTTGGCATTAAGCTTGAGGCCATGGTGTCAAACCAGGCATCTGTCTCAGCGTGGCCCTTTTGTAGGATGTCCACATCTTTTGGAGTTTTGATTATGGCTCCTAGTTTGCAGTCATCCACGAACTTCATTAGTCAAAGACCTTCTGTGTTAGCCTGTACTTCAGAGAAGTAGAGGACCCAGGACTGAACCCTGTGGTACTACACTTGTCACTGGTCTTAAATTGGATTTGCAGTCAGCTACTTTCACAGTGTGGGTTCTGTCAGTGAGCCAGTTGGCAACCCATCTTGTGACATAGAGATTTACACCTAGTTTAGTGAGTTTATCTATAATTCCAGAGTGGGGGATGGTGTTGAAAGCTATGGTGAGATCTAGATAGGCTGTGTGAACCACCTTACCCTCATCTACAGCTTTGGTGACCGCTTCAAAGAAGTCTATCAGGTTTAGGAGACATGATCTGCCTTTTACAGACCCGAACTGGGTGGGGTCCTGAGTTTAGAGATTACCAATGTCATTGTTTATAAGTTCCATGATGATACATTCCATAGCCTTGCAGACCAGGCTCATCAGGCTAAAGGGGTGGTAGTTTCTGGGGTCTGTGGTGGCTCACCCTTTGTGGAGTGGGATAACCGTTGCTGTGGGCCATTCAGTGAGCACATGGCCTGAGGTGAGGCTATGATTGAACATGGTACTTAGGTAGGGTGCCAGTTCGTTCTGTAGTTCATGTAGAATGCAGCGTGGGATGTTGCCAGGTCCCATGGATGCTATGTTCTTGGCTTTGGAGAGTGTGTTTTTTACCTGTGCAGCTGTGATCACAGGATCTTTGCATTCTTCCAGTATAGAGATGGGCCCTTTAGAGGATGAGAGGGGGTAAAGTTAGCACTGAACCTATCTGCCAGGATGTTGGCAATATCAGTTGGTTCTGTATATTTAGTGCCATTGTGCTGTAACTCAGAGCAGATCTGAGTATTGCCACTGAAATTCTCGACATAGCTATAGAATGCTTTGTGGTTGTCTTTAGAGTCATTGGTGATTTTGTTTTCGTAACTAGCATTGGAGGATTTTATGAAGGATCTCAGCTTCCTACTGAGGCTGACCAGGGAGTTCCTCCAATCATGGGATTTTACTCTTTTTTGCAACAGTTTCTTTCTTCCGTTGTAGAGTTTGTTTATGGCAGGGGACCACCAGATTGGCTTCCTTTTTTGGAGGACTGCATCTTGGTTCTGTTAGGGACTGCATGAGCCATGCATTCATGTAAGTGCTTATAAAGTGGATTTGCATAGGATTCAGCAGTCATACCTCTATTGTCCGTCAGCATGGGTGTCGTGAAGTTTGCCATTTCTGTCTTAAGAAATGTGAAGTTGTCTTTGGACAAATTTTTTACGGTGCTTTCCCTAATGAGGGGTGGGGGAGGGATGTGGATGTCTAGGGTGATTAGCTTGTGATCTGATCTGACCAACGAGGAACTGACCTCTGGTGTGGATTACTGGTTGCCCATGTTGGCAATAACCAGTTCTAGGATATTGCTGCCCCTGGCGGGGGTGTAGATAAGTTGATCCAAGGCACTGGAATTTATGAATTCCAGAAAATGTTGAGCACAAGAGTTGGTACGAGTAGTTTTCCCAGTTAATGGTGGGGTAGTTGAAATCGCCCATTATTAGGGTACTAGGTTGTACCCTAATATTTTCCAGTGTACCAAGAAATGAGGAGTGGGAATCCAGGAGCATGGTGGGGGATCTGTAGCAAGCTACAATTTGGATTGCGGTCTTGCCCAGAGTTAGTTGCACTTGGATAATCTCGGATGCATTATGCTGAGCAGCTAGCTGGAGGTGTGGATATTCTTAATGAATATGGAAACGCCTCCGCCTTTAGTGTTTCGGTCCAGGTTAGGTGGCCGAAAGGTGTAGTATGAATTATAGCCTGGTAATGCAGGGGTACTCTATGGAGCCTTGATCCAGGACTCTGCCAATGCACAGATATCGATGTTCTCCATTTTAAGGAGTGACTCGAGTGAGTGCATTTTGAGGTTTAGACTTCTAGCATTGAGTAGCAATACCATCAGATTCTGCTTGCTTGTACCGGTTATGGTCGTGAATTTGTCATTTGAACCTTGCCTAAAAAAAGGCACTATAGGGGTGGATAGATCCATAGCCAGCATCCGGAATCCCAGGGATGACAGGTGCAAGCTATCTCTGGCAAAGCATCGTGGTTTGTCGATCATGTCATCCCAGGCAGATAGATACTGGATCCCCTTAGAATGACACCAGAAGCTTAGCCAATTGTTGAAGTTAATCATTTTGTCCTTGTACTGTGGTATCATTCTGGGTGATGGCAGGATGCTACTCAGAGCTAGGGTCATACCTGCCTGGGCTACAAGATCAGAGAGCTACATGTCCCTTTCCATGTAGTCCAGGGAGGTACATCTCAGGTCATTCATACCAAAATGGACAATGACAGAGTCATATTTGTACTTGTTGTGGAGTGACCCGAGTGCATGCATTATGTGGCGGATTCTGGCACCTGACAGGCAGCTGACAGTAACTTTCTCCTTGTTTAGCCTGGTGAGTAGAACATAAGTGTGCCTGACTATAGAGTCACCTATGACTAGAGTGTTGGGTACGTTGTTATGCCTTATGGGCTGTGGTTGAGTGGCACACTGAGTTTGTGGGCTATGTGTCATTTGGGTTGTGTTGCGGGGTGGAGGTTGCTTGTGTTTCTGCTTTGGTGGTCCCTGTTGCTTGGGCAGGTTTTTACTGAAAGCCACCACAAATGTAGGTGTGTGTTTTGTGTTTCTATGTGTGTGTTTTGGTTGTGTAGGTTTTGAGGGACTATGTGATGAGTGTTGTGTGGTGCAGGTGTTTACCTTCTCCTCTTGACTGTCTAGTCCAGTCTTGGGTGAAGAGAGCTTTGCTTCCAGTTTGGCTATATAAGTGCATCTCTCACAGGTTGTAGTGTTGGGTGGTAGGAGGAGAGTGTTGTCTGTGTACATGAGGCAATTGTGTCCCAGGCTGTGTCTTACAAGAGCTCCAAAATGAACTAACCCCTCACCTAAACACACTGTTCAAACTCAGCCTCTCAACAGGCTACGTACCCACAGAGTGGCGCACAGCAACAGTTATCCCACTCCACAAAGGTGGCGTCACAACAGACCCCGGGAACTATCGACCTATAAGCCTGACTAGCCTGGTCTGCAAGGCTATGAAGTGCATCATCATGGAACTCATTAACAGAGACATTAGGAACCTCCAAACTTTGAACACAACCCAGTTTGGCTTTGTTAAGTGCAGATCATGCCTCCTAAACCTGGTGGACTTCTTTGACACAGTTACCAAGGCATTAGATGAGGGTAAGGTGGTCCACACAGCCTACCTAGACCTCGCAAAGGCTTTTGACACCATTCCCCATTCTGGTATTATAGACAAACTCACCAACCTGAACATTAACCCCTACGTCACGAGATGGGTTGCAAATTGGCTCACAGACAGAACCCACACTGTGAGAGTTGCAGACTTTAGGTCCGACTCTAAACCGGTTACAAGTGGCATCCCCCAGGGCTCAGTCCTAGGACCCCTCCTGTTCGGTATATACTTCTCAGAGGTACAGGCAAGCACAGGGGTCTCACTGAGATGGATACCTGGTGTCAAAATCATGGCCTTAAGCTGAATGCCAAAAGGTGCATAGTCATCCCCTTTGGAAAAAACAAAGTACCCACAAACTACCACATAGGTGGTAGTCCCCTAAATACAGAAAAAGTAATAAGGAATCTGGGGACCCAAGTAGATAGCAATCTCTCATTTGATAATCATATTGCCAGGCTGGTTAGAAAATCCTTCTACGTGGCCCACCTAATCTCAAAAGGTTTCGCATCCAGAACAAAGGAGGTTATTGTGCCTCTTTACTCATCACTTATTAGACCCATTATAGAATACAATCTCCCATTTGGGATGTACCTTACAAGACACCTGCAACAGCTGGAAAAACCACAAAAGTACCTCACCAAGAGGATTACTGGCCTCAAACAGATGACCTATGCAGCCCGACTAAAGAAACTCCAGCTGTACTCGGTTGCATACCGCTTACTCAGAGGTGATCTCTGCTTGACATACAAGGGCATGTCCAACCCAGAATTGATGGATATGTTCCACCTAAAAAAAAGTAAATCCCTGAGAGCAACATGCTCTAGGGATATAAACCTTACCACAATGATAAATAGGATGTGCTGGAGGGATAGGTTCCTGACCAAGAGACTCCCCATGCTTTGGAACAAGATTTCAATATACATCAAGCAGAGCCCCTCACTAACACTCTTCAAGAGAAACCTTGATGGGTGGATGGGAAATAGAAAATTTACCCCGGAGATCACTGCAGTGGCTCTGCTGGACAGAGGTGCAGGGAACTAATGGCTCTGCTGGTCAGAGGCACAGGGAAATAATGTAAGGGGGTGGTGAAAGCCAACACCCTCTGGCTAGGCTTATAAATGACATTGGGCAGATAGCCTAGTACTTACCTATGAACCTACCTATGAACCTAATTGTTGCATTGCCCCAAGATGCCCAGATTCATCAGGTAGACAGGAGAAAACACCGGCTGCTGACCCTTAGACATGCCTGGACAGGTGCTTATTTAAGTACTAGAAACTGTTTTCCTCTAGACAGGTGAGGAAAGTTGAGTGCTGTAGTAATTTGTAGCTTATTTAGTGCTTACAATGGTTTCTGAACAAGTGCTGAGCTCAAAGTAACAGACTTGAGTGCTGAATCTAAAAAACTGGCTAGTTCTAAGAAACAAAATTAAGATAGAAGGCTTCCCTCCAACACAGAAAGGCTTGGGGGCTCAGAAGCCCACAAACAGTCCTGGACACTGTATCCAGACTAGACTACTTACAGGAAAGGCAGGAAACAAGCTTAGAATTTTTTTTAAGTGGAAAGAGAGAAAGGAGGAGCAGAAACTAAGTGGGTTGGCCTTCTTAAATGTTCTCCCTGTATGAGTTAGAATACGGCAATAACACTAGACTGGGATTAGTGTCCCAGATCAAATTTACAGTAGGGACGGGCAACTGCAAAGCCACCAACTATAAGAACAGCATACAAATAGGGAGGGAGGCTGGGAAACAAACTGCAGAAATGTTTCTCACAGCAGAAAAGCAGCAGTAAGCCTTTAAGTGAAAGCTTTAAACAGACAAAGGAGCCTCTAGAGAAAGCTTTTAACTGCAAACAAGTTATTGAGCAAGTTAAAGAGCAGTGATCAGAGCAATTGTATTACTGAAAGCATTTCTGAGTTCATGCTGTTTGTGTCATAGAAGACCAAAAGTATGTATCTGCTTAAGTAATTGTTTATGAATATGTTTTAACAAGATTTTAGTGAGAGGGCAGAGAGTGGAGATAGGCTGCAAGTTCTTATGGTCTTTTGAGGAGGGTACTTTGAGAATGGGGTTTTAAAGTTGGGGAGTATACTAGTAGTAAGAGATAAATTGTAGATCAATGTAAGAGTTTTTTTTAATAAGAAAGCTAGGATGTAGCTTTGATTGATAATAGGAAGACTGTTTAAGTTCTTTTATTCAGGATTTTATTTCTTTTAAAGAGATTTTCCTAAAGTGGAAGAAGGATGCATACTTACCAAGATGGTAGAGAGGAGTTGGTGTACAATTATTGTTTAAGTTCTGCAGACTACTGAAGTAACTGAGTGAATTTGTGACTTCTGATGTGGAGAAAAGGAGGAAGGATTTGTAGTAAATCCTGATAGGGATGGAGATTTTTTTGGAGGGGAATGGAATTGTGAGTGAAGGTTTAAAAGGGAAGAATTACACCTGAAGAGATGGAGAGGTTAAAGTTGTGGGCAAAAGGTTTAATTGGGAATTTGGTTTGGTTTGATTTTAAGGACGTCAGGAGGCAGAAATGTATGGTTTGGGTTGTTTTTTTTTTTTTTGTTTTTTTAGTTTCAACATATTGTAAAAGTTTCTGAAACTAATTTAGCTAATGTCTACTGAAAGGAAAAAGGAGGTGTTAAGGTTATTGTATGGGGGGTGGAATTGACAGGTGGAACTAATGGATCATAGGTTAGTACTAGGCTAACTGCCCTTGCGAGCCATTTTAAGCTTATCCGATTATCCCTTGTGAGACTCAAACCCTGCACCTTGTGTTTGTAAGGCAAACACCTTAACCATTAGGCCACCCTTCCCAGAAGAAAAATAAAAATAAAAAGCCTCTGCAAGGCTCAAACCCAGGACTCTGCACACCACAGAGAAAGTGATTTACCACTAAGCCATGCCAGATATAGGATGAGTTGTGTTGGTGCTGGGGGGATGATTAGGTAATGTACGCATATAGTGTGCCATTATTACAGTTTTGAATCTTTGGAGTAAATCTGCGTATGCAATTTTTAAAGAAAAACATATTTTTGATGTATGTTACATCTTTACTTTCCAGAACTATATAGGCTGTAAGGCAGCCATCTCTAGTTTGGTTTGCAGGCAATTTTATTTGATTTAACTTTATTTGTATCTGTGAATCATGATCAAATGGAGCCTTAGACAAAGAAATGTAATCCCCCCACCACCTCCATATCAATATCCCATTATTGGATGGTTCTTCTCAGTTACCATAAAATTCAGTTAAAATTTGTCAGTGCACATACTATTGCTTTTTTAAACTATTTAAAATTCTACAGCAAAAACACTGACAGCCATCTGCAAAACAAAATAAAACAAGTCTCACACTGAAAACAGACTTAGCATAAGCAACAGTAAACAACTTTTCCCTTGAAACTCACATGCTTAGAAAATGCATCTGGCAATTCATTACACTACAAGGCATGTGCTAAGACTCATAGTAAAACAGCAAATAGTGAAGCACTAACTAGCATTTATCTGATGGACAGAGGAATTCAAAAGTCAATTGTGCAATAAATTTGCTAACAGCTTCAGACAGCCCACTAGACGCAAAGTTAACAGACCACATTGTTTTGCCAAGGATGAGCTGCACCTTTCCACACTAGGCTTTGGATTACTGGCTAAAACTTTACTCACTCCCATAGTGACTTTTTTGGAGCAATATCAAAATTATCAAACCCATCAAGATAGCAAAATCAACCCAACTGAACCTCAAGGTGTTACTGCTTAATGCCAGGAGACTAAATAAAAAAAATGCACTCCCCCAAGCCTTTTTTACAATCGAGAATATAGACATCTGTGCAGTTACTGAAACATGGTTTAAAGTGACAGAAAGTACCCTAGCAGTGCAAGGTTTCAATGCCGTCCACACTTTTAGACCTGTAGCTGCACAGACAATGGTTAAAGTTGGAGGTGTCTCAATATGAGTTCCCTTCAGAATCTCAAACTACTGAAATCCCGAATTTCAGTAGCCAGAGACCAGAAGGGCGAAAGTGCAGAATATTGAAACACCAGAAGCGCTATATTCAAATCCCCGAAGTTCGGAGATTTTGAATTAGCGGTTCTGGTGTTGCGATGTGTGAGTGGGTGGTTGGAGATGTAGGTAAGTGTTTGTGTTTTATGGGTTTTGGGTAGGGGGTTTAGAGTGTGTCTGTGTGTTTTGTTAGTGCGATATGTGTGTGTGCGAGGGGAATGTAGCTTGTGTGGTGGTGTTTTTGTGTGTTTTTCTGTCTGTGTAGTGCGACCTCAGAGTTAGTATATTTAAGTAGGGGGTGTGGGGGGCACAGCCCCCCACATGGGGGGTGCAGGGGGGCTTGCCCCCCTTATTGTATGTAGGGTAGGTGTTTGTGTATGTGAAGGGAGGTGTATGTTTGTGTTTGTGTTTGTGTCTGCAGTATGTTTAGTGTAGAAGTCGCAATTTTAAGTTTTGCACTTCTGGGGTTTCGAGTTTATGGATTTTCAGTTTCATGGTCTCGAGATACTGAAATATGAGATTTCAGTATTTTGAGATTATGAAGTAAATCCCTCAATATACATCAATAAGAAGTATGTCTCTAGTGTGGTCAAACAGGATAATGTGCAGGAAATCACCATAGACAAAATCCTGTGCCAATAATGCATACTTGGACCTACTGGGCAGACTTACCATCTAACCTAAAAGCCTACTCATGGAAGACATCAATTACCCATCTGTAGACTGGAAATCCTACATGGCCTCAAATCTATAGGCAGAGAGATTCCTGGACTTCATAAATGCAAACACCCTTGGCCAAATAGTGAATACACCCAGTACAGGTTCTAATATACTGGACCTCATACTCACAAATATGGGAGAACACTGCACCACCCCAAAATGTGTCATCTTCTTTTCCCTAGTAAGATCCAACCATAAAACTGCCTCCTCTGAAATCAAAATCAACTCAGTAATCCCATTAAAACCAGTAACAGTTAAGAACTATTCCAAGGCAAATTACATATTATTAAGTGATGGTTTCTCAAAATTCATTGCCCCTTCATACCCCGAAAGCACAATAGGCCTTGCTGAATTGCTCTCAAAAGCTCTATACAACCATGTCAATGGCTGCACAGAGGCTGCTGCATCTAATGGAAGTAAGCCCAGCCAGGACTAGCCCCAGAAATAAACCACCCTGGTGGCATCCCAAGTTAAACAGGATATACAACAAAAGAAAAAAATGACAAAAATCAGAAAGGGTTATTCTCATAAAGATAAAAACTCTCTTGTCATACTAAATAGGTAACTAAGAGGGATAATTAGGTTATACAAAGCCATCTTTGATGTTAAGATAGACTCCTGTATGACAGATAACCATAATGCTTTCTTCAGCTATGTCAGAAACCTCATGGGCTGCTCACAGCAATGTGCTGCAAGCTTGTTAATGGTGCCACATTCACCAAGCCTGGTGATATAGGATATAGTGAACCTGCTAGAGGACAATTTCAGTTTCAGCATTACCTCCCCCCACAACCATATCCCCAAAAATACCCTCAAACATAACTACTCCAACTATAATTAGGAAGCATGTACTGGTTGTGCTTGCTAAAGCTAAGAACACAATATTAATGGGCCCCGTTAACATCCCCAGGAGGCCTCCTGAACAGTACAAAATATGACTTATCAACATCCCAAGAGTCATTATTTAACTATAGTCTTAAAACAGTCTTTGTGCCACATGAATGGATGACTGAGATGGTCATCTCCCTTCATAATGGAGGAACTTTAACAGATCCTGGAAACTGCAGGCCCATTAGTCTGACTAGTCTTATTTGGAAAACCATGGAAAGAATTATCATTGAAATCATCAACAAGGTCATAAGAGACCTCAAGACACTGGCTCCAACACAGCTTGGTTTTGTCAAAGGAAGCCAACATCAAAGGCCCCTGGCTAACCAAGTTCACAGATGATTGCAAACTGTGAGCAGTCATTATATCCCACAAAATGAGAAATTTCTTCAGGAAGGTGTAAAACAGACAAACACGATGCCAAGCCATGTTTAAAACTCAGTACTAAGAAATGCATTATAATACCTTGGGAAGTTGGCCACCCTGGGTAACTACATCATTACATCATCAATAAAACAAGCCAAAAAGTTGATTCACTAATTAGGAATCTGGGTACTCATGTAGATATTAACCTAGCTGCTGATCAGCATGTATCCAAGGCAGTAAAAAACCTTTCTGTGTTGCTCAACTTATATGCAAGGGCATGTCATCTAGGTCTAGAGAGGTCATTATACCACTGTACTCAGCCCTTATTAGCCCCATCATAGAGTATAAATCCCCCTTCGGTATGTACCTGATTAGACAAATGTAGCCATTAAAATGTCCACAAAGATTCCTTACAAAAAGAATAAGGGAGTAAAATGCAGTGTTCTCAGCTGATCACCTCAAATCCCTGTCTCTTTACTTGGTATCATAGAGACTTGTGAGAAGTGATCTTTGCCTGGCATACAAGGGATCACTGAATCCTGTTTAGAGTAACCATTTGAACATCTGCAAAACAAACAGTATCAGAACTACTAGATTTAAAGACCTACATTTTACTTTCAACATAAATAGGACATGTAGGAGAGACATATATGTTCCTCAGAGAATTCCCATTCTTTGGTACAGGCTCCCCATCCATGTAACACAGAGTTCCTCTCTATCACTATACGCACAACTTGGACCAACGGCTGGGTAATTGGAAATTCACTCCTGGTCTGGCACCACTGTCTCAGATAGACAGATGCAGTCAATAAATCATACCCTATATAAATCAAATTTGTGGGTCACATTTGGGTTGCATGGGTAGGCTTAAAAGGGCCCTAGTGGTCGTTAACCTGGCATATACCTATGAATCTATGAAGTTTCCCTTTTCAGGGGCAGCCTAGGAGCACTGTCTGGGGAAGTGACTTAAAGTTACACAGTAGATAAATGAGGGAACCAAACCCTACACTACAATAGCAGCTCATAGCCTTACCCATCTAAACAAACTGTTGTAGCCCAGAACATTACATTTCACACTTGTGTGTCTTAAAAACAAAACAAGGTTAAGTAAAAGTCTATTCTCTCTTAAAACATTAATATTAAACTTGTAGATTTCATGCTGTACATTTTATTCACAACAAAAATAAAATAGTAAACACACTGTCAGTAGTCAACAAAACAAAGAGACTAAGGACTGTACCCAAAGAACGTGGCTCAAATGATGATGTTCCTGTTTACTGCAATAAATTCCTTCCTTTACACCTCAATTACTGTTGGTTAGAGAAATCAAGTATTTATGCACACACACTCGCACAGCCATCAGTACAGCCACTTGCATGACTGTACACCTCAGATATTTGCTTGAGAAAAAGTCAATATATACATTCATAAATAATGGGTTAGAAATGTATCTAGACTCATTGTTGTCAAAGCCATACAACGGAACCCATTGCAACTCCCCTCTGCCCCTCAACATCTTAGCTCAGATCAGGCGCAAAGACCCAAAAAGCAGGAGCATATTTTAAATGTTCCTCTTGGGTTCAGGCACTTAGGCAGCAAGACATTTCCCTGTGGTACATTTGGTTGGGGAGACATGGCTGAACTGACATTCAGCGGCAGAGAAATATGACTGTTTCTAATTCTCTGTGGGCAAACAGAAGTATACATTGTCATGCCTATGGTTTTAATAACCGAGTTTATGGGGGGGGTGGAAGAAGTAATTAGCGTCATGCTCAGTGTGTGGTACATGTTTATGCAACTACATGTAGAGGTGTGCTACAGCATTATAAGAAATCCTGCATGCTACTGTAGTCACATTTATGCTCCAGTATGCATTTTAGGTAACTTTTTATTGAGGCTAATAATGGAGTTTTTCCAATCTTGGGACTTCACCTTTCTCTGTAACAATTTCTTCCTTCTGTTGTAGAATTTATTAATGGCAGGGGACCACCAGATTGGCTTCCTTTTTTGGAGGAGACATTCTTGGTTCTGTTGGGTATGGCTAGTTCCACGCATTTATGTACATGTTCGTACAGTGCATTGGTGTATTATTCGAGTGGTGGGTGGGACCTTGATAGATTCCAGGCTTCTTAGGAATGTGGAGTGAGAGTCTAGGGATGTGGTTGGGGGCCTATAGTAGGCTATGACCTGGATCGCCGTCTTACCTAGTATTAGTTGTACCTGAAATATCTCAGATGTGTTATGCTGGGCTACTAGTCTGGAGCTGTGCATATCCTTTATTAATATGGAGACACCACTGCCTTTGGAGCTTCGGTCCATGTTCTGTGGCCGATAGGTGTGGAATGAGTTATATCCTGGTAGCACAGGGGTGCTTTCTGCCGCTTTAAACCAGGTATCCATTACAGCACAAATGTCGATGTTCTCCATTTTGAGGAGTGCTCTGAGCAAGTGTATCCTGAAATTTAGACTTCTGGCATTGAGCAGCATGACCCTCTGATTGCATTTATTTATAGCTGTTATGGTAGTAATTTGGTCTCTGGAACACCGCCTAAAAATGCACTATAGTGGTGGCAAGAGCCTTAGCCAGTACCCAGAAACCCAAGGATGACAAATGCAGACCATCTCTGGCAGAGCATCGAGGTCTGTCAGTCGTGTCATCCCAAGCAGACAGATACTGGATCCTCTTAGAATGACACCAGAAACGTAGCCAATTTTTGAAGTCAATCATTGTTTGTTTGTACTGGGTGACTGTAGGATGCTGCTCAGGACTAGTGTCACACCTGCCTGGGCCACATAATCCAACAGTTCCACCATGTCTCTTTTCATGTAGTCCCGGGAGGTGCATCTGAGGTCATTCACCCTCACATGGACAATGACAGGTCATACTTGTACTTGTGGAGTGACCTGAGTGCGTGTGTTATGTGTCGGATTTTGGCACCTGATAGACAGCTGACTGTTACCTTCTCCTTAAGCTAGTGAGTGGGACATATGTGTGCCTCACTATTGTGTCACCTATAATTAATGCATTGGGCAAGGTGTTTAGCCTTAGGGGCTTAGGTTGAGGGGCACACTGCGGAGGTGAGCTATGTGTCCTGTGATTTGTGCTGTGTTGTGGTGGTTGATTGCGTTTCTGTCTTGGAGGTCTCTACTTTTTGGGTAAATTTCTATTGAGAGCCTCTGCAAAGGTGGGTATATGGTTTGTGTTTTTTATGTGAGAGTATGATAGTGGGTGTTCTGGAGGGCTGTGTGTTCCATGTGGTATGGTGCAGGTGTTGACCTTCTCCTCTTGACCAGTTAGTCCGGTCTTGGCTGGAGAGCGGATAGCTTCCAATTTAGTGATATAAGTGCATCTCTCACAAGTCTGAGAGTTGAGAGGTAGGAGGAGAGGGTTGTCTGTGTACATGAGGCACAGAATGCCCAAGTAAATCAGATTAATAGGAGAAAGCACAGGGAACTGCCCTTTAATCATGCCAGAAGGGGTGGTCATAACTATTAAATACTGGAGCTATCACCTTGAATAACAACTAGTGCTGATGGCACTTAGGTGTGCTACAATAATTGCTACAAAAACCTGCTGAAGTGCAAGAGTGAAAGAACTAGCAAGATCTAAGGGAAAAACTGAAGAGCAGACTTTCTGGCATCAGTAATAGTTTACAACATAATGATCTTCTTCCTGTAGTCAAGGGTATAGGGTTTGATTCTTCATAGCTCTATTTGCTTACTGTGTGACTTTGAACAAGTCACTTAATCAGACAGTGTTCCCGGAATTTGGTGGATAAAAACATGTATTTTCTGAGCAATAACTGTGACACTCTAATGACTGGTATTGCTGATTAATTATAAACCCCGATGATTTACCTTTCCTGACTTTTCTATAATCCTAGAAATCCTTCTGGAGGGCAATTCCCTGTGATCCATCCTGGAGGCAGTATTCAGTAATCATCCTAAAGGTAGTAAACATCCTGCAGAACACACACACACACACACACACACACACACACACACACACACACACACACACACACACGTGAAAACATGCATTTCTCCCACTGCAAAGTTTTCCTTCTGGTGCTTTAATCTGCAGTCTTCATATTAAGTCTGAATTATGTGCTCTCTGAAACAAAATCTCAATCATCTGCTTACTAAAACAAAATCCTACTCAGATTATCTCCTCTCAGTTCAGGGAGTGCAGATGAACTTCAGCATGATACCAGCTGGACTATGCAAGCATGTACCATGGAAGAAATCTCTCATTCTTTGAAAGGTATAATACAAAGTAACACTGACACTCTGGAAGAAAATGTGTGTGTGTACCTCAGAAGAAGTCTCCCATTCTTTGGAAGATAAAATGGGAGGCGGCAGAGCATTTTTTAATTATGGCCAGGCTGGGCCCACCAACCAACACTGTGCCCTAGGCAGTTGCCTAGGTTACCTTGTGCTGGATCCAGCCCTGTTTTCAAGAGGTAGCAAAGCTTTTAATCAGTGTTTTAGAATCTTTATAATGTGAGGAGTTTGCCAAGGGCACATATATCCTTTTATGCCTCCTTTATTTTTGGAAAGTGTTTGTTAAGGACTAAGTAAGGGGGTTAAAGATGAGCAGCATTAAGATAGGCCATTTATTTGGCAGAATGATAACCAGTCTAGATTGTTAGATTGTAGAGGTCAACAATTATTTCAGTGTCCTTAATTTCTTTACTGGAACTTGTTTACATTATTAATTGTGAAGTGTGAGTGAGAATTAATGTAAATTGGATGGGATGTAAAGGCATTGTGTGAGCAAGATTTTTTTTTCTCTCTGTGTAGTTTGTTAATAATAAATAAGCCTAAAAGAGACTCATTTGCTGTTAATGGGTTAGGTTTTGTGGGATTTAAATAAACTAGTTGCACTGACAGAGATGGTATTTAGCTCAAAGTCATCTAGTAGTATAATTTCACTCTTATTAAAGTGTTTTAGCATGACTATTATGGTGGAGTCAAATTGTGGTTTTAGGTAGAATGCAATCTTGTAGCTTTAAGTGAGAACGTGAGGTAACAGCAATCAGTGTCCAGATGGAATGCAGGGGAAATTACTTAAAATAAGATACACAGTGATCTATGTTAGTGGTTTTACTTTTAACCATGTTTTCCCGCCTACTTTTAAGATTGGCAGATCGGCTATGTTAAAATATATAGAGAGATAAGTGGTTGACTTTAGTTATGATATGCTTATTGCTAGAATGCCATATCTCTCTTGTAGTTTTCTCTTTTTGTATGAAGCCTGCTTTGTTCATAGCAGTTAGTGTATTAAAAAGGCATCAGTTTATACCTTTATGTACTGTGTCTTGATTTGTTGTTCTAGCTGGACCTAATACAGTTTTGTAGAAGCTATTTTTTAGGAAGGCATTGGTAGGTGAATCTACTGGGTTAGCTCTGGAAAGAGAAATACTGCATTTAGCATTGGAAGGGATATTTAAGGCTATTGTATGGGGCCAGGATGTGAAAGAGTTTGGTTCTAAGTTTGGGCAGATGTCTCTAAACGGGAGTTGCTTAAGATGAGATAGGTGTCATAACAGCTAGGATCTGCATATTCATTACTGCCCAGGGATGATGAGCTTGAGAAAGGTATGAACCTAATTATGCAATAGTGTCTGGATAGGAGAGTGTCAGTATTTAAAACTTGTGAAAGTAAGTTTTATGGTGTGATTATTTTCTTTTGTGTGATATTTTTAGGGCTGTAGCAAGGGTAAGGGTTTGTAGGGAGAATTCTACATTACTGAAAGAGTGGGTAATGCATAGATAAACTTGGCAGTGTCATTATAGGTATAGAAGAATGATTTAAAGTGGTGAAAAATGCTAGTCTAGAAAGTGGTGGACAGATAATAATAAAAGCAGATTTAGCAGAATTTAGTACTGTGTAAAGATTAAAGTTAATAGAATTTATTAATATTTAACATAATCTGCCCAATAAAGCACCCTTATTAATCTGTACTAACAAATTAACCTTAATAGCTTTCTAACCCCGACACACCACCCTCATGTAGATCACATATCAAAGGACTGAACAGCATAGATGTGTAATTTCTTAACTTCTCTGTAGCCAGTTTAATGGATATGCACATCTTGATGCAATATAGCAATTGTCTCATTTTTACTAAAACCACTTAATCCTTAAAGCAGACAC
This sequence comes from Protopterus annectens, assembly GCF_019279795.1. Classification (NCBI taxonomy): domain Eukaryota; kingdom Metazoa; phylum Chordata; order Ceratodontiformes; family Protopteridae; genus Protopterus; species Protopterus annectens. The sequence continues at coordinate 558,071,746 of NC_056749.1, read as the reverse complement.
AGTATGCAAAAGGTGTGCTTACACAATGACATCAGAGGCTAAACTCTCTCATAAAAGTGCACATCAGGTTGTCGAAACCACTCACACTACACCCGCCTCACACAGCACACAACACACACATACACTAATGCATGCTGAGGCACTTAAAAGCAATCTTTCTAAACAACAAAGGTTGCCTAGACCACATGTTATCAAAGTTATGCCTCAGCAAGTCCAAAGGCACTCAAAAAAAAAAAAAAAAAAAAACCTAACACCACACATACTGCCACTTTCAGATGAGGCCCAAACACTAAGCTCCAAAGGCAAGTAAGCACATTTCCCAAGACCCTCATCACAGGTCCATTGTAAGATATACCGATGCCCCTCTAGCTAGGCTGGACACGGAGAAGATAACTTTCAGTTGCTTATCTGGAGCCATGATCTGCCCAATCACGCAAGCACTCAAGTCGTTACTCCACCGGTACCATTATGATTCCATCATAGTCCATGTCGGTATAATTGACCTGAGATGTACCTCTCTGGAATATATGAATGGAGGCATTATGGAGCTTCAGACTGTGTGTCTCAGGCTGTTATGAGCCTAGAAACAAGCAGCATATTACCATCACTGAGAATGATACCACAATATCAGCAAAAAATTATTGATTTCAACATGATGGCAGTATTTCTGGTGTCATTCTAGAAGGATCTAATATTTCTCAGCTTGGGAGGACATGGTCAACAGGCCACACTGCTTTTCCAGGGATGGCCTGCACCTTTCCCCACTAGGCATTAGAATACTAGCTAAAACTGTATCCACCTCTACAGTATCTTTTTCCAGCAATGCCAAAGTGATAAACCTACTAACATAGTAAAATCAACTCAACTTAACTCAATTTAACCTCAGGATGATACTGCTGAGTGCCAGGATCCTAAATAAAAAGAACTACTCCCCCTCCAAGCTGTCATCACAATGAAGAATATAGACATCTGTGTAGTTACCAAGACATTGTTTAAAGCAGCAAAGGGTACCCCAGCAGTGCAAGGTTTCAGTTCTGTCCACACTTTTAGACCAGTAGCTGCACAGACAAGGGCTAAAGTTGAACATATCTCTATATACATCAATAACAAGTGTACCTCTAGGGTGGTCAAACAAGATGGTATGCTGGAGATCATCAGAGACAAAATCCTGCACCATATCCTAGCCAGTCTTTTTAATTTCTCCAAGCTGTATGGCTTTCTAATACCATGATGGGAATGGACCCAATTCCTAAGTCAAAGTATTATTAAAGTTCATGAAATTAGTATTGTTTCAATCCTTGATGTTAACCGGAAGTGGTCTTCGAAGCACCCGCAATTTGTATGGAGTTACATGTATCGGTAACATGTCTAAGTACCATGTTAAATTTTTTTTATAAGGTCCATTGTTCCTACTTCTGTTAGAACTGTCCTTCTTCCACACTGCCTCATTTCTGCCTGCTAATCCTGGTATTTTATGACTTTGTGTCTATCTGTATGCAAGACAACACTGTAGTCACTGGGTGATACCTCTCAACTGTAGAGGTTTTTGCGGAATATCCAGATTTTTGCCTCATATTTTTGTTCTGTTTCTCATAAAATTTTTGATTTTCTGGCAAATCACTGAAGATTGAACTCACAAAATAATAATAAATAAAGACAATCATTTGAGTTTCAGATGTCATATCCTTCAGAAAATACATAACAATACAATACCTGTTATTCTAGCAACTATCTATGTTTATTGGAGCAATATTTAAAACCTGTCCCTATTTTTTGGTAATTGCTCCCTATCATTTGCACCTTTGTCCAGATTTCTTACTCTGAGAGGTATACTGGGTGTGGCAATTTCAATGATCAATGCTACTTTTTGTCTTCTTTTCATGGACTACTATATCTGGTTTTCATGCATCTATTTTTGAACTGTTGGTAATCATCATTTTCTTTAATGCTTTGAGGCTCATGTTTCCAGTGCTTTTCAGTTACTTCAGTATTATAATCTTTGCACAATCCCCAATGCAACAGTCTTGCCACTTTATTATACTTTTCAATATACAGTCCTTCTGCCATTAGTATATCACAGCCAGCAACAAGATGTGCAACTGTTTCCAATTCTGTTTTACAAAACCTACATTTGTCTGTTTCTCTCACATGTTCAATTGACTTTGTAAACCAGCATATACGTTGTCTACTATCTTGGGCAACCAATATTAACCTTTCATCTGTTGCTTTAAATTCACCTCTCCTTAGCCATTCCTGCATTTGATCCTGATCAACGAGGTTGTTCCAAGAGTTTCCTATACTTACAAATATATTTATGCCTTTTCCACATTTCTTGCCTTCTCATCTGATCCTTCACCTTATATTCTTTCTTTTTTTGGCACATTCAGTTGCTGCCTGATTTTTATCGACTTCTGGTTCGATTTCCATTCCAGCTTGACACCAATACACTTCTACTAAACTAAGGAGGGAAGTCTTCTTAGACTAAGTCTCCTAATGTTTTAAAACTTTTACTACTTTGGAGCATTGTGAGATTAGCAGATATGTATGCAGTCCTACAATTGTAAATCTGTACATATAAGCAATTTCGAGGAGGCCCATACCTTCTTCCAAACAGGGAATATATCATTTTGGCATACTCTGATTTTTATAAATTATTTAACAAGCATGAATGGTGGTGCTGCGGTAGCATTGTCACCTCACAGTAAGATGTTGTCCTGTTCGATTCTCAGCTAGAGCGTCTTCTATGTGGAGACGTGCGTGAATGGATGTACCTTCGTTGAAGGTTGTGCGTCAGGGCCGGCAACTCGGCATGTAAAAATCTAGTGCCAATCATTAGAGGACCGGAGTTCCTCTGTGGCGACCCCTAACCGGGAAAAGCAGAAAGACACAAACATTTAACAAGCATGAAACATCCTTCTTGTTTTCCTCTTCAACCAATCCAACACCTTTTGAGACCAGTCAATCACTCCAAAACTGGAATTTAGGATAGGAAGAGCAAATTGATTTATAGCTTGGACTTGTTCCCAGATGACAGTGCTGTTTTCAGTATTAATTTTCATTTTCTAAAATACTCCTTACTAAGTTTTATTTGCATTTGTTCATGTTTTATTGCCAACCCTTCACCGACTCCCAAATATTTTATAAACTTCCTCTTGCTCGAGTTCTTTTATATCACATTCCTGCCGCAGGCTGATGTTTTCTTGGTGCTGCAGTTTTCCTGCTTTAAAGGTTGCTTTTGCACATTTATCAAGACCAAATGATATTCTTATATCATCTGAAAAAGTTTTGAGTAATTGCAGTGGTGCTTTCAGTTCCTCATCTGATGAACTATACAGTTTTAAATCATCCACAAAAATAGGGTGAGAAGTCTTTATACTTTATTGTTTTCTGGGAGCCAAATTATAGCCACAACCTACTCTGTTTAGTATAAATTTAAATTGGTTAAGGCAAGACAAAAGAGCAGAGATAACAGAGAGTCACTCTGGAATAGCCCATCCCCCTTTGAATTTTTATACCTGGAATAATCATTTTTTCATTATAATGTCTTAACTGCAATGTGGTTTGCTACTGTGTCCTGGTCACTGTAATGTAATCAGTCAGCACAGGGTGTATCTCATACATTTTTAAGCACTCTTTTATCCATGAATGTGGGATTCTGTCAATTTTTTTATAGTCTATACATGCCATACTTAAGATTCTTCCCCTTTTTACAGTTTTCCATTATGAATTTAACAACAAATGATCTTTTGTTCTATATAACTTTCTTTAAGTACCCTTTTGTTATACTGACATGATTGAGTTTTCTTCTAAGTGACTATAAACTCTGTCTGCATCATTTCCAGTGTATAGTTTATATGTTGTGGGAAGGCAATTTATTGTTCCATAGTTTTTAGAATAGCTTGCAGGTTCATTCTTAACTAGGAGCCTTGTTTTTCTTATTGTTAATCAGGTTAGTGTCTGTTCGGGTTGCGTACACAAATAGTTCTTAATCATGACTAAATCTCCATGTAAACATGTTAATACATTGAGCCAGAAGTTAAGTAATGCAACTGGGCCTGGAGTTTTCTTAACTTTGTTTCAATCTCTCTCACTGTTTAATCATCCCATTTCATATCCTGTACAGTTGAACTTCTTATTCTTTGTTTTACTTGTTCTGTCCGTTTAGCATCTTTGTTATGTTCCACAGGATCTTCATAGATATTCCTCTAAAATGCAGCCATTTCTTCTTTTTTTGGTAGTGTTTCAATTCATTTTGCCTTATTTCCCAATTCTCCTTAATTTTTTTTGGGGTCATCAATAAATTGCTTATTTTGTATTTTCCTTTATATTTATCTGCATATCTTCTAAGTTTTTCTGCCTGTGCTGATATTTGTAGTTTATTATTTGCAATAGTGCATGATAGATCATGATCTGTTCTGATACTGTTCATAGCTTTTATCAAATTAATCTTTCTGAGTATTTTTTTTATATATTCTCTCTTCTGTACCCTTCTATCAGTGATACTTCTTGTCTTAATTTCTTTATAGTTTTCTCTAATCAATATTTCCATGATGGCATTTGGTTTTTCCTCTTCCTTTCCCTTACTACCCTGTGTTTTTGTGTTAAGATGTTATCTGTTATTAATTTAGCTGCTCAGTAATACAACCTATTTACTTAATATATCCTATTTACTTCTGTTCTATTGCATGAATCTCTAAGAGCAGTCCTAATTACTGTGTTCATTCAACTTCTAACTTTTTGGGTTTTATTGACTGCATTCTGTTTCTTTCACCAAGCTTAATATGTCTGTCCAGCTCTATTAAATCAAGGAACTCTTTTCTTATATCATTTTCTTCTTAACTGAGAGCATATTCTTTGTTTTTCATTACTTGTGGGCGTTGTATAGAAAGTTCCACAGCATCACCTTGTGCCACATTCTCTTCAGTTTCATCCTGTGTCATCCATTGCTCATTCATATGTGAACTCAGTGGCCTAACACTCCACAACATTGACTGTGTCATAATTGCCACAGTTTCATGTTCCTTCCCTTGCTGTTCAACTCCAGCTGAACTTTTGTACTGGTTTCCTGTGGAAGGCTCCAAAGTATCCTCACATGGCAACTGATCAGATGTTTCCCACTCCACTGGTTTGTCCTTAATTTGGGGATCCACTGGTCTATCCTGTTATGATGTTTTCAAAGTTAGATTTTCTATACTAAACCATTCACTTTGCAGGTAATCCATAACCTCAGTTTCCATTTCTTTAATGCCTCCATTACTAATCCTCTTTTCCCTCTTTGTTTTCTTATTTTTTGTATCGCAAAATTTTCCATATCTGGATGCCTTTGTCTGTATTTCTCTTCAACTATCTTTGGTGATGCTCTTTTTGTATTGATTAGTTTTTTCTCCTCTGCATAGATTTTGCACCATATCAAATCTCTTTCTCTTTCTCATGTCCATATTTCTTCTTCGGATGTCTTCTGCTCCTCCTGTTTCTCCTTATTTGGGAGACTTGTTGTTCTATCGTGCTGTGATAAAGCCTGTATCAGACTTTCTATAGGAAATCCTTCACTTCACAGGTATTCCATAATTTCAGCTTCTATTTTACTTTTAATTTCTACTTTACGAATCTTCTGTTCAGCTTTACCTTTCTGTGATCTTACATTTTGTATTGTGAAATTTTTCATATCTGGCTGTCTTTGCCTGTATTTTTCTTCTAATATCTTTGGGGCTGCTTTTTTTGTACCGATTAATTTGGCTTTCTCCTTTGCATAAATATTGCCACATATCAGATCTCTCTTTCTTTCCCATGTCCATATTTCTTGTTTATCCCTTTCAAAGATCACACAATTTTGTTCTTTATATTTTCACACTTCCTCAGCTGCTTCTTTTTCCAAACAGCCCAAGGTTTCTTGGTCTATATAATGTTTTCCATAAATCTTTTATATTAATGAATACAAATTTTTATTTGAATCTTCTAACACTTTTTCTTTTGCAAGTATTTTTCTTTCCTCTAATTTCTATCTTAATCTTTTTGTATATCTTCTGTCTGGAAATTCTGAGCTTAATGTATAATGCATTAGTAACAACACATAATTTCTTTCTTATCCTCAATAGTCGACTTTTGTATTTTTGTCCTATAATTTTTTTGTGATTTTTGTGGGCTACTACTTCCTTCTAAATCAGAGGAGGCATCCTCACCAGAGCCTGGCCTAGCCCCACTGAAGGAATGTTTCTGTTTCTTGACAGGGGGGGGGGCATCCTCACCAGAGCCTGCCCTGGCCCCACTGAAGGAATGTTTCTGTTCCTTGACGGGGAGGGGGGGGCATCCTCACTAGAGCCTGGCCTGGCCCCACTGAAGGAATGTTTCTGTTCCTTGATGGAGGGGGGGCATCCTCACCAGAGCCTGGCCTAGCCCCACTGAAGGAATGTTTCTTTTCCTTGACGGGGGGGGGGGGCATCCTCACCAGAGCCTGGCCTGGCCCCACTGAAGGAATGTTCTTGTTCCTTGACGGGGAGGGGGGGGGCATCCTCACCAGAGCCTGGCCTGGCCCCACTGAAGGAATGTTTCTGTTTCTTGACAGGCGGGGCATCCTCACCAGAGCCTGGCCTGGCCCCACTGAAGGAATGTTTCTGTTTCTTGTCGGGGGGGGGGGGCATCCTCACCGGATTCTGGCCTAGCCTCACTGAAGGAATGTTTCTGTTCCTTGAGGATTCTACACCATTTTTTTCTAGCTCTGGCAGCAGGGTTTTGTGCACAAAGTTATCTGTTTTTTATTTTTAACCTACCTTTGTCCATGATATGTGCTATATAAAATACAGTGTATATATCAATATCATCTTGGTGAGATTTAGTGACAAACTGGGTCTACCTCGTGAAGGTACTCAGACTTGAGGATGGATTCAGTTCTGACAATGCTATTGTCCCTTTGCTTGCTGATTTAACATCTCTCCATTCAGACCCTAATCTCCATTTAGGCCCTCTCTCCATTTGGACCATATAAAGCACCCTTAATAGTCTGCACCAACATAGGTCACTCTCCATTTCCCAAGAAGCTCCCAGTGCAACTTGGACCTACTGGAGACACTAACCATCCAACCCAACACCCTACTCATCAGAGACTTTAATTACCCTTCCTGGACTTTGTAAGTACAAACATCCTTGACCAAACAGTGAATATGTCAACTTGAGTCTCCAATGTACTGGACCTTGTGCTCACAAATATGGAAGAATGCTGCACCCCCCCCCCCCAGTTTCTCATCTTTCTAGGTAAGGTTTGACCATAAAGCTGTCTCCTCTGAAATTAATATCAAGTCTGTAATCCTATTAAAACCAGTAACAGTTAGGAACTATTCCAAGGCAAAGTATCTTTAATTAAGTGAATGTTTATCAAATGTTAATACCCCTCCAAACCCCAAAACACAGCAGCCTATGCTGAACTGCTCTCAAAAACATTGTACAATGATGTCAATGGCTGCAGAGGCTGCTGTACCTACCTGAAGAAAGTGCAGGGCTAGCCCCAGAAGTAGACTACCCTGGTGGCATCCCAAATTAAATTGGGGACAAAACAAAAAGAAATAAAATATGGCAAAAATCAGGAGGGGTAATTTTCATAAAAATAAAGACTTTCTCATCAAAGTAAATAGGCAATTAAGAAGGCTAATTAGGTCAAGATGTTAAGATAGCCTTCTAGGTAAAAGATAAACATAAGGCCTCAAATAGCTTTGTTGTAACTTCAACGGCATCCCACAGCAATGTGCTGAACTGGTGGTTAATGGTGCCACATTCACTGAGCCTGGCAATATAGTGAAACTGTTCATAGGTGGGTACTAAGCTATCTGCCCGAAAGCATTTATAAGCCTAGCCAGAAAGTGTTGGCTTTCACCGCCCCCTTAGATTAGTTCCATGTGCCTCTGTCCAGCAGAGCCACTGAAGTGATCCCCGGGGTAAACTTTATGCTTCCCATCCACTCGTCAAGGTTTCTCTTGAAGAGTGCTAGCGAGGAGCTCTGCCTAATGTAGATTGGAATCTTGTTCCAAAGCATGGGAAGTGTCTGGGACAGGAATCTATCCCTCCAGCACATCCTATTTATTGTTGTGGTGAGGTTTAGATACCTAGACCATGTGGCTCGAGGGGATAAGGTTTTCTTTAGGTGGAGCATGTCCATCAATTCTGGGTTGGACATGACCTTATATGTCAGGCAGAGATTACCTCTGAGCAGGCGGTATGCAACCGAGTACAGCTGGAGTTTCTTCAGTCAAGTTGCATAGAGCATCTGTTTGAGGCCAGTGATCCTCTTGGTGAGGTACTTCTGTGGTCTTTCCAGCTGTTGCAGGTGTCTTGTAAGGTACATCCCAAATGGGAAATTGTACTCTATGATATGTCTGATAGGTGATAAGTAGAGGGGCACAATGACCTCTTTTGATCTGGATACAAACCCTTTTGTGATTAGGTGGGCCACATAGATGGATTTTCTTACCACTTTGGCAATGTGATTATCAAAGGAGAGATTACTATCTCAGTTCCAAGTTTACCACACCTCTCACCCCCAACTATCCTCCCAAAAATACCCTCAATCATAACCCCTCCAACTATAACTAGAGAGCATGCACTAGCTGCACTCACTAAAGCCAAGAACATGGCCTCAGTGGGGCCAGATAACATCCCAGGATGCCTACTGAGTAATTTTAAAAAAATGACTTATCAGGACCCCTGGAATCATTTTTTAAGTATAGTCTTAAAACAGGTTTTGTACCACGTAAATGGAGGACTGCAATGGTCATCTCCCTTCATAAGAGTGGTCCTTCAACAGATCGCGGAAACTACAGACTCATTAGTCTGATTAGTTCTATTTGCAAATCCATGGAAATTATCAACAAGGACACTGGAGACCTCTAGAAACTGGCTCCATCACAGTTCGGTTTTGTCAAGGGACAAAAGGTCATTAAGCCAATGGATAAGGGGAAAATGGTTTATAATACCTACCTTGATCTGGCTTAGGCATTTGATGCAATAACTCACCCAAGGATTGTCAACAAAAATATACAATTAGGTATAAACCCCTTTATAACATGCTGGATACCTAGCTGACTCCCAGATGGGCCACAGGAAGTTAGAATCAGTGAGGCCACCTCCATAAAGGGCCGATCACCAGTAGAGCCCCCTGGGCTCTGTGGCTCTGTGCTAGGCCCACTTTTCTTTGGCATCTACTTCTCGGATGTCAAAGCCAATGTCAAAGTCCTCTGACTAACCAAGTTTGCAAATGATTGCAAACTGGGAGCAGTGACTGAATTCCCCTCAAGATGAGAACACCTGTCAAGAAGGTCTAACACAGGCAAATCCATGGTGGCAAAACCATGGCTTAAAACTCAATACTAAGAAATGCTTTAAAGTACCTTTTGGAAAGTCTGCCACCCTGGGTAGATATGTCATCAATAAAACACCCTTAAAAGTTGATTCACTAGTCACGGAACTGGGAAATCGTGTAAATACTAATCTAGTCTTTGACAAACATGTGTCCAAAGTAGTAAGAAAATCTTTCAATGTTGCTCAAATTTTAAGTAAGGACATGCCATCTATGTTTAGAGAAGTCATCATACAACTGTACTCAGTCCTCATCAGCCCATCAAAGAGTATAATGCCCCCTTAGGTATATACCTGGCCAGACCTATGCAGCAAATGGAATGTCCACATAGGTACCTTACAAAAATAATACAGAAAGTACACACAAAGTCCTACACTGATAGCGTCAGAGCTCTGTCCCTTTACTCGATATCATGCAGACTTCTGAGAGGTGCTCTTTGCCAGGCAAACAAGGTATCCCTGGACCTTGTTTTGATGAGCCTTTTGCACATCTACATTACAAACAGCATCAGAACTACTAGATTAAAAGATGTACAATTTGCTTGTGACATAATCAGAACATGTTGGAGAGAGACATATCTGTTTCTGTGAGAATTCCCATTCACTGGAACAGGTTACCCATCCATGTTAAGCAGAGTTGCTCTCTATCCCTTTTTAAGTGCAACATGGACCAGTGGAAGGGTAATTAGAGATTCTCCACTGGTCTGGCTCCTATGTCTCTGATGGACAGATGCAGACAGTAAATCACCCCTATATAAATCAAATTTGTGGGTCACATTTGGGTTGCAAGGCTAGGCTTGTAAGGGCCCTAGTGGTTGTTAACCTAGTATACACCTATGAACCCTATAAATCATAAACAACTGGATGAGATCGGGAGGATCGTATGGATAAGTACAGGTGCCTATGGGGGATAAAGGAGAAGTAGTAAGTCATAAACAATTGGATGTGATAGGGAGGATCGTGCGGATAAGTACAGGTGCCTTGGGGGGAATACAGGGGAAGTAGCAGAGAGGGTGTTTTAATTGATCAGTACAAGGGTCTGGGTGCAAGGCTGGAATACTAGTGAAAGGGTGTATAAGGGTTTAACTGGTACAGTAAGAGTTAAAGTTATAGAAATAGGTAGTGACAGGTTTAGGACTGAAGTGAATGTGGATGGTATATCATCCAACATTCTTAAATCACGGTTACCAGAATTGTCATATCCATCAGTCATAATGATAACATTTTAATTTTTGTCTTAACGTTATTCATAACAGCAAGATTATCTGGAATAAAAGCAATATGATCATCAGCTGTAACTGTCTCAGATTCTTTACAATAGACCCATTTAAGATGTTTACTGGACTCATAGTGCATGACAGATGGCAAACTGAGAAATGTCGAGTAAACTGAACATATTCAGTTTGCTCTACATTTCAATAACATACCACATGATTTCTCTGACTGGCCAAGATCTAAAGAGTATACACCATGGCAGACAGTGCACCCTGCTTAAAAAACATCTAGTTATAATGTTTTTATCTGTTGGCGATACAATGTGAATGATAAGTATAGGGTAGAATGTGAACAATTTTTACCACGGGGACTGAGATGGAATTAAACATGTAAATTGTATGTAGATTGGGAATATTTGACATTATCATGTGTAAGGTTGTGAGGCTGTCAGACATAGACTTAAGCTCACCTATTCATTTATTCACTTAGTGACCGCTATTTGAGTTTATGTGTGTGTGCTTGTGTGTATATATTATCTTTTTACACAGAGACTGAAGTTGGACTCTCGAACACACCTGCAGCCTGTAGATGTGGACTGCATAGTATATTGTTTGAATTACTTTTTAATGATGCTGTGGGACAAGTCACTATTACACAACTTGCATGCTAATAAATTGCTATAATGGCCAGATTTGTTATGCATGTCAGAGGTACTTTGGCCACAACTGCAGTTTGTAGTTATGGATCGTACACAACCATTACTGAGGTGCTGGTACCCATAGCTGTGCAGTGCAGTTCATGAAGATTTTTGCCTCAGCGCACATGCATGCATGCATAGCAGCATTCACTTACATTTCACTCTGGATGTGGAAGAAAAGACCAAGATAAAATCCCTATCGAACATTGAAGGAACTGGGGGGGAATGATATAGTTACTCCAGCTAACATGCTAATGTATAGACCTGTGGCTCTCTGATACTTGTACTTGCTGTAATAGGGTTGGGGGAAGAATAATGTTTGGATGTTACACTTTATATGCTGTTGTTCAACAATATCCTGCAATTTGATCAGTGGCATTTTGATTTTATTCCCCTTGGAAAGCATGTGTGGCCATTTTGCTTCACAATGCTAGGTGCTAAAAACTGTGCCTATCTCATTTTTCTCTTTTTCAGTTTCATTTGCAGTGGTATTCCATAATTTAGCTCTTAGTCACTATTGTATATTTATGGACTGTACGGAGGTTTATATGCATGCATTCCCTGGTTATAGACAATCTTTATGAACCTTTCAGTAATTCGTTCAGAAAAACAGTTATCCTGAAAAGGCAGACATGGATGTGAAGAAAGACAGCAGTAACATGCATGAGATACTCTGGGCAAACAATTACATTTTATGTAGCTGAAAATATTATAAAAATGCATTTCCAACAGTAAAGATAATGCCTTTAAGTTTATAGAGCAGTATTCATAGTCATTAATGCAAACAAATTAGGGAATTTTGGGGTGAACGTAGACAGGTGCAGCTGAGCCACGATTCACAGAAGCCATTTACGTCAGTTTATGGTGTCCCCAAATGTAGGTATGCAAATGAGTAGATAATGAGCTCTTAATGAAGAGTGACGTAAATGTTCAAGGCTATTTTATACCATTTGCAATTCATAGGCAGTAAATGTTCAAGGCTATTTTATACCATTTGCAATTCATAGGCAGGTTTTCCTGCTTTCCTGAGCTTGTTACAGATGTGATATAAAAAGCGAAGCCTCACCAAATATATTAGAGTTGCAATTGGCAAAAATGCTATCTCTTACAGTGAGCTTTACTATTTCTAGGTCAGAGTAGTTTGTCTTGGATGGGCCAAGACAGCTGTGGCTCAGCAGCATTTGACCACCAAAAAGGCAGAAATATAAGCAAAGAATTACTAATTATAACTTTGATAATCAAGAAATTCTTGACAGGTTTAGAGTAGATAGGGACATTATAACAGTCTTAGTGGGTATGTTTGACCCCCATAGGGGGTCTGATTACCCTTGCACTGGTCCATGTATAGACTTCCTATTCCTGTGGACACCAAAGAACGTATAGCACTCCCTATACTTGCTATGAGAACCTTCCAGAGATAGTCTGGGGACACCTTGGGGATATCACAGACTTCTGCTTTGAGGGCACTGAAGGAATTCCTGGATGTCATCTTGGCACATGTGGATCAATACATCAATGTCCCAGTGAGACTTCAGGACCAAGCTATGTCTATGAGTGCCTTTTATGGGATGGCACATTTCCCTGAGGTTTATGGTGTGATAGATTGCACCAATATTGCAGTTAGGGCCCTCCTGATCCACAGGGTGAGCAGTACCACACTAGGAAGGGCTTCTACTCCATTAATTAACAGGTAGTGTGTGCTGCATTGCGGTGCATCACCAACATTTTTGCCCACCATACTGGGAGTGCACACGATTCTCATATCTGGCACACTAGCTCATTTTACCACCTCTTCAAGCATGATAGGAGACCCAGCGGTCATCTTGTTGGCAAGCTGATTTTTTTTTTTTTTTTTTATGTAGGTAGTTATTCATGTTAAAGGAACTTGCTGTATATTAACCTGTATTTTCTTATTTTGTCTCCCTTCCACTTTCTCTTCCTCTTTCTTTCTTTTAGATTTTCTAAGGGGATGCTGGACATTCACTGGAGTCATAGGTCATGACCCAGGGAGAAATCCATCTGGAGCTGCAAATGTCCCAAACCCATACTGTGATCGAAAGGGTGTACGGCCTTCTGAAGAGCCATTTCAGGTATCTGGATGGGTCTGGGGTGCCCTTCACTATGACCCAGCTACTGCATGCAGGATGTTTACTTCTGCATTCTGCATAATATGCTTATGCACTGGTATGGTGGTGTTGTGCAGCCAATACTTTACATTTTTCTTGAGGTAGTTCAAAATAATATCTGCACCTAGCACCTCTTTGTAGTGTTGTCACGCTGGGAAAAGTGGCTTCAGACTGGCTGCTTTCATCCTCAAACTGTTCTTCTGCATGTGGAGACACTTGGGTAGATGTGCAGGTTTGTTCCTGGTGTACAAGTGTGAGTGGGATGTCAGCCTGTGTTTGACTCTGATGCAATGTCACTTTCTGTAGATTTGCTAACATATTGTGAGGTGAGAGAGCCTGTCATTATACTAGGACACTGCCTGTCACCTATTCTACTACTCGCTTCATCCATATTTATTGGTACAGTTGAACTGTTTGTTTCTGATGCTGAGTCTGTAAAAGAAATCATTTCATCACATTAACAGTAGTGCAACAGCATATGCTATAACATGATTACATGGTGGGGAGTGGGACAGTTACAATGAAGTCTGTCTTCATTTTCATTAGCTGCTGATGTACAAGGCTGACCTAATATAATGAATTGTGATTTTAATTACCTCACTGTTTGTCACTATTCAATGTTAAACATTTACAAAATGTGTACTTTAAACCAACTACCATGAGCTGATGAATGCAGATGCTGCTGCAGACTTTGGTTTGATGGCATAATGTCCATGCTATCTATAATTATTTCATACTTCTGTATCATAGTCATCCTCATGAATGGACAGAAGGAATTCATCATCTTTTGTTAATTTAGTAAGAATTGAAGCTGCCTCCAACCTCCTGCCAGTGCTCCTGGAAATCACATTTTGCCTGGTCTTCCCTGTAGTGTATCCTACCATATCATTTGCCCTTTTCTTGCACTGTGCCATAGATCTGATTATGCCTCCAAGTGCATTGATTTCAACAACTGGCACCAATGCTCCTGACACCCTACCCCCAGAATACCTTCAAATGTTAGCTAAAGCCATTGCATGCTTCTTAACAGATCTATCCAAGAGTCCTATGTACCTATGATCTGGAAAAAAGCATATATTTTCAACCTTCACAAAGGCGGCAATGGCACAGACATTTCCAGTTTTTGCCCTATTGCTATTCTCTCTCCTAACTCTAAAATCTTGGAAAATTTATTCACATTCAACTTCTAAATTAGTTACTTAAAACTCAACTTCTTTTACCTACTCAGCATGGGTTCAGGCCAGGCCATAGCCCTACAACCGCTCTTTTATCTTTCACTAATACAGTTAATCGAGCTTGAGATGCAGGTAAAATTTCATCCTTACTCTTTCTTGACATATCTAAGGCCATTGACATACTCTCCCACACTCTACTTCTCACTAAATTCTCTAAACTAGGTATTTCCCACAAACTCTAAATTGGTTCACCAACTAGCTCAAAAATAGACAACAATCTACCAAATGGCAGCACTCTCTCTCCAATCCTTGACACAGCCACAGGTGTTCATCAAGGCTCCATACTAGGGCCCCTTCATTTCAGTATTTTCATCAATAACTTTCACTACACTCTGTCACAGATCTGTAATACAATATGCAGATGACTCAACCATCATCTGCTCTGTCAACTCTACATCTGAACTTCTGCAAATTATCCAAAATGCCCTTACATCTACTAAAACCTGGATGACCAACAACCATCTTGCCTAAACCCCAATAAAACCAACTCCTATTATTTACCCATAAGAAAACCAACCCCTTAAGCAGGACTGAATTCACTATATATGCTCAACACAAAACTATTATACAGGTTTGCTCCCATACAGAACTATGTGGCATTATCTTAGATGAAAACCTAACATTCGACCTGTATGTGCACAACAGAATTAAAAAAACATATAAAAAATGTATACGCTTTATAGACATAAATACTTTCTTAACCACTATGCAAAAGGAACCCTTGCCTTAACCTTTTTTCTACCTTGTCTCCTATATGATGTTCCTCTCCTTATCAATATCCAGTCCTCTTTGAAAACCAAGCTTGAGACCTGCTACAATAAAATTGGAAAGTTCACAACTAATGCAAAATATTCCTCCCATCACTGCTCCCCCTTACACTTACTGAATTGTCTCGAGCTCCCACATTACCTCACATATTTGCAGTTAATAAACCACACAAAATTATCTACAAACCTTCAGACAGCCCATCCCTTACTTCTATACTTACTCACTATCACCCAAACAGACCTCTCTGATCTGAAAATCAACTTCTCCTGCAAGTAGAAAAACCAAAACTTCCAGCTGGACAAATGCTGCACTATTTCTCTATTACCAAACAGTGGAATGCACTCCCATTAACAATTAGGACCATCAGTAATGCTTCTTCTTTCAAAAAGTCTCTAACACATCTACACTTTATGGCACTGCACACGCTTCAATTCTCAACCTCCCAAAATCTGATTCTCCGGACTCTTACCTACTTTCACCTTTATTGACTTCCTCCTTTCAATCTTACTTTTTCTACCTACTAATATGAATACAATAAGAATGATCATCTAGACCTACCTTACTGATATACTTACCTGATAACCATACTGACTCTATGTTCTTGACATGCACTCCTAAGTTGTACTGCTGTATTACATGATTGACATGTATTCTCATGCCTTCATTTTATAATACATCCTTCAGAACAAATCTTCATTAGTGTTAACTTCTAGTAATGTAGTAAGAATATTAAGTTATAGGCATGTTTTCTTAGTATACCTAACTGCGACATCTTATAAGAACATTTAACTCTATCTCGTATATTGTATTGCAATTAATGTAGTTGCTAATATTTTGCTTCTCCCTTTGCTTAAATGTATCTGCATACGTTTTCTGTACTCTAAGTAATATACTGAACCAATACTTTGTTTATTTAACTGTGACTGTAAATGTTCCTATTGTATGTATGTTTTGATGTGGAGCTTTTCTCCCTGGGCCTCCACCGAAAATGGGCTCACTTCGGCCCAGTGGACTTTCCCAGTAAACAATTGCAAGTAAATAAATATTTGGCTCCATGTTTTTGCTCCTCTCAGCTTGTCTGGGCTTCCCTTTACCAGACAGCATTTTGTCATATGTCCAAAGTGCAGCCAGGAGTACATGAGTTTCCTCATGGATTAAGTTATCATGTCTATGCTTGGATTACTTATTCTCCGTATGTACTATATAGAAAAAAAACTACTGTCAGACATCAGCAGTTAAACTATAAAGCACTGGCCTGCTATTCCTGCCACCATCACAAATACATAAATGAGCACACATAAATGTGATGCCAAACTGTACAACTTCACCTTATTCAATACTGCTAAAAGTAATTACACCTACATTACAATGCAGCCCTGTCTGCCATTTTCAGGTATTCCACCCTCACTGACAGTAGTAAAACAAAACGTTCACTATACATCTGTAATTCTGCCTTCTGCACAGTACACTTTCTCAACTCTAATAACCAGTTCTCACATGTATGGACAATACCAAAGTTCTGTTATGCTGTATTATTTACTTATTACAGTTTTAGTGAACAGCACCACATGCAAGCAACTTGCAAGCACTTCCCCATAATTAAACAGTCATTCAAAGTTATATGCAAAAGCACAAAACAGTTTGACATGCATTGTAATTGACCTTTAACACATTATGACAGCAACTGTTTGCTGCTATGTTAATAACAAATTAATTTATAAACTTTTTTTTACTTTCTGATGTCTGAGTTCCTAAGTAATTTGCTACCTATCTTGGCGATTCACAAATCAATATGGCACAGTTCAGTCCTACTGCATAAATTCAGGCCAATTTACACATTTAGTATGCAACTTTGTCTATTTTATATGCATGTCCAAGAATTGTAGTATAACACAAATGTTTACGAACTTGGCAGCAATCCACAGCAATGCCAACCTGCCCAAGGACATGCACCACTTATACAAAACTAGCCAATATAAGGACATACTGTTAGAATTCAAATGGAGTTATCTGAATGTCAGGTTGTAATGAATCTGAGGGTTAATCCCTGGTCATCCAAGTCTATATGTTATACCCTAACAAGTAATACATATACAAAAGTCTTAGAACTTCATCACATTAGTTTTGACATTTCTTTCTCCACTACCTATTAAAACATAGATGGTTAAAAAATAGGTCCCACTTGATTTCATGAAACCTAATACTGCTAAACTCAGACATAAGAAAAAGATGAAAATGTTACGAAGAAGTATTACTGGCAACACCTTATTGTTTTAGATAAACTTAGAAATAATCTATTAGTAATTGTATGGTCTGTTAAGTCTTTCCTTTTAAGAAAAAAAGTGTGAGACAAGGCAGTTTTTGGTACACTAAACCTGCCAATGGTATCAATGCCTTGTTTAATTAGCATGTTAGTAAAAAACGGGTTGGTCAAAGTGATGTCGCACCCAACAGGGAGTGGGGTCTAACCTGCTTGATACAGCCCGCGCCAAACTTTTCTCATTCTGATTCTGGCTCTTTGAATGACGGCAGTACCTGTGAAGATACATGACCATGCTCCTGCTCTACCTTCTGCATGACTTGCACCTGGACAAGATACAGGCATGCACATGTACTAGGACTTGGAAAAAAATTGATATCTGTCAGGAGATGCATGACCACCTGTCAAAACTGACAGGTCTAACCCGCTCTGGTCAGCAGTGCCTTTCACAGGTAAGATGACTTGCAAAAGCATAGTACTGACCAGCTGGCCGAGTGGGTTGGTTACATTCAGGTGAAAAGGCCAGAGTTCTACAGTAAGTACAATTTTTTGTCCGTATATAGCTGCATATATATATATATATATATATATATATATATATATATATATATATATATACATACAAAAAAGCAGAAAAAATTGTACAAGAACGTGTACAACATCAGTCTTATATATTAAACTGCAAATATGGACATGAGGTAAAATTCTGCAATGCATAAAGAAAAAAAAAACATAAAAAGGATGCATGTAATTAGACATCCATATGTTCAGGACAGAGAAAGTACTGCTATGTGTTAAGGTTACAGTAATAAATGAAAATGTCAGTAAAGAATATGAATATAGTAATCTGTATAGGTAACTGAAAATGTATTAGTAATGTTTCAATATCAGTAATGTAGACAGCATGTAATTCACTTCAGTTATGAAATAAAACATACAGTTACAGATGTTAAAAATTGTGTAGCATTGCACCCAAAGGTTGTAAGACTTTTCAGTTGTCACAAGAATGCAGTTTTTGAGAGGTAATTATATAACTGAAAAGAATTGCTAAACTTAATTGTTTGTTCATAAGTATTTCTTCTTGCACATATAACATGGCTTAAGTAACACTCACCACACCCTAGTCAGAGTGACTGTTGGGGGAGGGGGGGGTTACTTTGCTGAAATAATGCGAAGCACATAACCTTTCACAGAAAAAGCTGTATTAGTTCATTATTGTACAGTAGACAATTTCTGGAGAAAATGAAATTCTCTCTTCCTTGAATTGTTTATTCAGAATTTGCAGTCATACCTCTCATCCTAGAATCATCAAACATGTGGAAAAAGTCCCATGAAAGGTAGATACAACTGGCCAAAAATATGGACGCTGATTAACATAAAATGTGCATGCATAATTATGTAATCCTACCCACTCAAATTAAATTATGGGATCCCAACATTCAAAACGCAAATTGAAGAACAGACAAAATATTAAACACAAAACATAACCAGAATAATAGTGTTTTATATTATTTATATAAACATTTGAACTTGTATCAAACTTTGAACTTGTATAAAACTGAAATGCAATTTTTTTTCATAAAAAATAAAATTAACTGTTACACTAATATTAAATAACACAGCTAAAGGTAAGAAGATTACAAGATATTAACTAATTATCTAGTATCCATCTGCCTCTCCATCTCTAAAAAACATTTTACACAATTATGTTCCCAGCTGGTCAGTTCAATACAGTATCCATAAACTCACTGTTTACAAACCTAGCAAATCCACTGGGCATTGTCTGTATTCATACAAGGTTGCTAAGGTCTGAACTCCTTACCTGTTTCCATCAGGTCTATACCCTCCCTCCCTTCTTTCAAAACTGCTCTGAAAGACTTCTTAGCAAACATCTGGTTCTGTTCTTCCTCAAAACCAGAATAAATTATATCTCTAAATGTGAACAAGTACCTTTTCATTCCTTATACCTCCTTAATCTCCATTCTTCACTTCCTTCCTTACTGCTATAGTCTGAAACACACTTCCCATCCATGTGAAACAGAGCCCTTCCCTAATCCTATACATGGACAATCTGGAGCCCTGAATGGGAAATCAGAAATTCACCCCTGACCCAACACCTATGTCTCTGATGGACAGAGGTACACATTAAGTCATGCCCTAAATAATAAACACCTCTTAAAATAACCTCTAAGCCAAAATGATTTGTGGAATGTATGTAGGTTGCATGGCTAGACTTATAAAGACCCCAGTGATCTTCACCCTAATATACGCTTAAAATATGAGAAGTATGCATGAAGAATGTATACTGTGTTTCACAATAATTCCATTGGCAAGGGTGAGATGGTGCCCCCTTAACACTACTATGCCTTCGAAAACTAGTCAAGAATGAGTATCCCACCCCTTACAAACGGAATTAAAAGACAATACAGTTTGCTAAAATGAATGAGTGATTGGTGATACAATCACATGGTGCAAAAAATGCAGTGAGCACACACTCAGTATTCTCACAAACAGTTTAGGTGAGAGCAGGTAGCGTAGGTTGTCTCTGATTCTAGTATACATACCTCTCAATTGCCCCTAATTTTGACATACATGTTAGCTCTGTTTCTCTTAATCCCTCCTAAAACTATTGACTGTTTTCCCTTTGGTATTGTGGACAGTATCAATAACTGTGGAAAAAGTGTGTATAAACAAAAGTAAAGGCATGCACGTGTACTAGGATGTGGAAAAAAATTGATATCTGTCAGGAGATGCATGACCACCTGTCAAAACTGACAGGTCTAACCCGCTCTGGTCAGCAGTGCCTTTCACAGGTAAGATGACTTGCAAAAGCATAGTACTGACCAGCTGGCCGAGTGGGTTGGTTACATTCAGGAGAAAAGGCCAGAGTTCTACAGTAAGTACAATTTTTTGTCCGTATATAGCTGCATATATATATATATATATATATATATATATATATATATATATATATATATACATACAAAAAAGCAGAAAAAATTGTACAAGAACGTGTACAACATCAGTCTTATATCTTAAACTGCAAATATGGACATGAGGTAAAATTCTGCAATGCATAAAGAAAAAAAAACATAAAAAGGATGGATGTAATTAGACATCCATATGTTCATGACAGAGAAAGTACTGCTATGTGTTAAGGTTACAGTAATAAATGAAAATGTCAGTAAAGAATATGAATATAGTAATCTGTATAGGTAACTGAAAATGTATTAGTAATGTTCCAATATCAGTAATGTAGACAGCATGTAATTCACTTCAGTTATGAAATAAAACAAACAGTTACAGATGTTAACAATTGTGTAGCATTGCAGCCAAAGGTTGTAA
Source organism: Protopterus annectens (assembly GCF_019279795.1). NCBI lineage: Eukaryota > Metazoa > Chordata > Ceratodontiformes > Protopteridae > Protopterus > Protopterus annectens. The sequence goes on along the minus strand of NC_056749.1, from coordinate 558,050,758 downwards.
GACTTTTCAGTTGTCACAAGAATGCAGTTTTTGAGAGGTAACTATATAACTGAAAAGAATTGCTAAACTTAATTGTTTGTTCATAAGTATTTCTTCTTGCACGTATAACATGGCTTAAGTAACACTCACCACACCCTTGTCAGAGTGACTGTTGGGGGAGGGGGGGCTACTTTGCTGAAATAATGAGAAGCACATAACCTTTCACAGAAAAAGCTGTATTAGTTCATTATTGTACAGTAGACAATTTCTGGAGAAAATGAAATTCTCACTTCCTTGAATTGTTTATTCAGAATTTGCAGTCATGCCTCTCATCCTAGAATCATCAAACATGTGGAAAAAGTCCCATGAAAGGTAGATACAACTGGCCAAAAATCTGGACACTGATTAACATAAAATGTGCATGCATAATTATGTAATCCCACCCACTCAAATTAAATTATGGGATCCCAACATTCAAAATGCAAATTGAAGAACAGACAAAATATTAAACACAAAACATAACCAGAATAATAGTGTTTTATATTATTTATATAAACATTTGAACTTGTATCAAACTTTGAACTTGTATAAAACTGAAATGCAATTTTTTTTCATAAAAAATAAAATTAACTGTTACACTAATATTAAATAACACAGCTAAAGGTAAGAAGATTACAATATATTAACTAATTATCTAGTATCCATCTGCCTCTCCAGCTCTAAAAACATTTTACACAATTATGTTCCCAGCTGGTCAGTTCAATACAGTATCCATAAACTCACTGTTTACAAACCTAGCAAATCCACTGGGCATTGTCTGTATTCATACAAGGTTGCTAAGGTCTGAACTCCTTACCTGTTTCCATCAGGTCTATACCCTCCCTCCCTTCTTTCAAAACTGCTCTGAAAGACTTCTTAGCAAACATCTGGTTCTGTTCTTCCTCAAAACCAGAATAAATTATATCTCTAAATGTGAACAAGTACCTTTTCATTCCTTATACCTCCTTAATCTCCATTCTTCACTTCCTTCCTTACTGCTATAGTCTGAAACACACTTCCCATCCATGTGAAACAGAGCCCTTCCCTAATCCTATACATGGACAATCTGGAGCCCTGAATGGGAAATCAGAAATTCACCCCTGACCCAACACCTATGTCTCTGATGGACAGAGGTACACATTAAGTCATGCCCTAAATAATAAACACCTCTTAAAATAACCTCTAAGCCAAAATGATTTGTGGAATGTATGTAGGTTGCATGGCTAGACTTATAAAGACCCCAGTGATCTTCACCCTAATATACGCTTAAAATATGAGAAGTATGCATGAAGAATGTATACTGTGTTTCACAATAATTCCATTGGCAAGGGTGAGATGGTGCCCCCTTAACACTACTATGCCTTCGAAAACTAGTCAAGAATGAGTATCCCACCCCTTACAAACGGAATTAAAAGACAATACAGTTTGCTAAAATGAATGAGTGATTGGTGATACAATCACATGGTGCAAAAAATGCAGTGAGCACACACTCAGTATTCTCACAAACAGTTTAGGTGAGAGCAGGTAGCGTAGGTTGTCTCTGATTCTAGTATACATACCTCTCAATTGCCCCTAATTTTGACATACATGTTAGCTCTGTTTCTCTTAATCCCTCCTAAAACTATTGACTGTTTTCCCTTTGGTATTGTGGACAGTATCAATAACTGTGGAAAAAGTGTGTATAAACAAAAGTAAAGGCATGCACGTGTACTAGGATGTGGAAAAAAATTGATATCTGTCAGGAGATGCATGACCACCTGTCAAAACTGACAGGTCTAACCCGCTCTGGTCAGCAGTGCCTTTCACAGGTAAGATGACTTGCAAAAGCATAGTACTGACCAGCTGGCCGAGTGGGTTGGTTACATTCAGGAGAAAAGGCCAGAGTTCTACAGTAAGTACAATTTTTTGTCCGTATATAGCTGCATATATATATATATATATATATATATATATATATATATATATATATATATATACATACAAAAAAGCAGAAAAAATTGTACAAGAACGTGTACAACATCAGTCTTATATCTTAAACTGCAAATATGGACATGAGGTAAAATTCTGCAATGCATAAAGAAAAAAAAACATAAAAAGGATGGATGTAATTAGACATCCATATGTTCATGACAGAGAAAGTACTGCTATGTGTTAAGGTTACAGTAATAAATGAAAATGTCAGTAAAGAATATGAATATAGTAATCTGTATAGGTAACTGAAAATGTATTAGTAATGTTCCAATATCAGTAATGTAGACAGCATGTAATTCACTTCAGTTATGAAATAAAACAAACAGTTACAGATGTTAACAATTGTGTAGCATTGCAGCCAAAGGTTGTAAGACTTTTCAGTTGTCACAAGAATGCAGTTTTTGAGAGGTAACTATATAACTGAAAAGAATTGCTAAACTTAATTGTTTGTTCATAAGTATTTCTTCTTGCACGTGTAACATGGCTTAAGTAACACTCACCACACCCTAGTCAGAGTGACTGTTGGGGGAGGGGGGGCTACTTTGCTGAAATAATGAGAAGCACATAACCTTTCACAGAAAAAGCTGTATTAGTTCATTATTGTACAGTAGACAATTTCTGGAGAAAATGAAATTCTCACTTCCTTGAATTGTTTATTCAGAATTTGCAGTCATGCCTCTCATCCTAGAATCATCAAACATGTGGAAAAAGTCCCATGAAAGGTAGATACAACTGGCCAAAAATCTGGACACTGATTAACATAAAATGTGCATGCATAATTATGTAATCCCACCCACTCAAATTAAATTATGGGATCCCAACATTCAAAATGCAAATTGAAGAACAGACAAAATATTAAACACAAAACATAACCAGAATAATAGTGTTTTATATTATTTATATAAACATTTGAACTTGTATCAAACTTTGAACTTGTATAAAACTGAAATGCAATTTTTTTTCATAAAAAATAAAATTAACTGTTACACTAATATTAAATAACACAGCTAAAGGTAAGAAGATTACAAGATATTAACTAATTATCTAGTATCCATCTGCCTCTCCAGCTCTAAAAAACATTTTACACAATTATGTTCCCAGCTGGTCAGTTCAATACAGTATCCATAAACTCACTGTTTACAAACCTAGCAAATCCACTGGGCATTGTCTGTATTCATACAAGGTTGCTAAGGTCTGAACTCCTTACCTGTTTCCATCAGGTCTATACCCTCCCTCCCTTCTTTCAAAACTGCTCTGAAAGACTTCTTAGCAAACATCTGGTTCTGTTCTTCCTCAAAACCAGAATAAATTATATCTCTAAATGTGAACAAGTACCTTTTCATTCCTTATACCTCCTTAATCTCCATTCTTCACTTCCTTCCTTACTGCTATAGTCTGAAACACACTTCCCATCCATGTGAAACAGAGCCCTTCCCTAATCCTATACATGGACAATCTGGAGCCCTGAATGGGAAATCAGAAATTCACCCCTGGCCCAACACCTATGTTTCTGATGGACAGAGGTACACATTAAGGCATGCCCTAAATAATAAACACCTCTTAAAATAACCTCTAAGGCAAAATGATTTGTGGAATGTATGTAGGTTGCATGGCTAGACTTATAAAGACCCCAGTGATCTTCACCCTAATATACGCTTAAAATATGAGAAGTATGCATGAAGAATGTATACTGTGTTTCACAATAATTCCATTGGCAAGGGTGGGATGGTGCCCCCTTAACACTACTATGCCTTCGAAAACTAGTCAAGAATGATTAGAGTATCCCACCCCTTACAAACGGAATTAAAAGACAATACAGTTTGCTGAAATGAATGAGTGATTGGTGATACAATCACATGGTGCAAAAAATGCAGTGAGCACACACTCAGTATTCTCACAAACAGTTTAGGTGAGAGCAGGTAGCGTAGGTTGTCTCTGATTCTAGTATACATACCTCTCAATTGCCCCTAATTTTGACATAAATTTTAGCTCTGTTTCTCTTAATCCCTCCTAAAACTATTGACTTTTTTCCCTTTGGTATTGTGGACAGTATCATTAACTGTGGAAAAAGTGTGTATAAACAAAAGTAAAGTTATTAAAAATTCGTAAGGCTGCATCATTATTTCTACCATATTTCTTTCAATGAGCATTCAGAATCTCAGATGCAAAAAAAATGTTTTATGTAAATTAAATTCTTTGTCATGATCAGCATGCATATTCACTCCTTGAAGCTAATCACTCTATGGAGCCTCAAATCAATATTGTTTAATTGTACTCACGTTTTCCCACTGTGCGCTCTGCAGTCTACTAAACAATATTTTCAAATACGTTTGCCATTTAATACAAAAAAGCTATGGGGTCCTACAGAACTGACTGCTCAGTTAACCACAATCCCTCCTCTTCTTGTCTTAAACCCAGAGCTGAGCCTCACTTCTTTTTACTTGTTTTGCTTATGTGTTTTCTTTTTCCTTTGCTGTTTTGCTTCCGTCCCATTTTATTTTTTTTATACATGTTCAAATTCCTCAGGAGCAGATCAGGCCCATAACTCCCAGGCTAGGGAGAGATCACTATCTGCCCATCCACGGCCATCCCCACAGGGTCAGAGAGGAGGAATCAGTCCTACAGGCCCTCCAACATGTGACAGCCTGGCACGCCTCACTGAACGGGGGCTTTGTGATTTGGTTGAAGACATAATGGAAGAGGTAGTTGAGAAGAGCTTTATGCCAGTCAAAAACTCTCTTCAGCATGTAGAAGACACACACACCCAATTGGCGCCAACCACCATACCAACACAGACCCCTACACCCTCAACACTTGAGATCTCCACTGCAACACCATCTGGCAGTGGACCTGTTTAAGACTCTGTTTAAGACTCTGTGAGCTGGGTACAGAGTGAGGACTTCCTTAGCCTTTCTTCCCTTATTGTTTCCTCCTCCACCCTCTTCCCTATTTTCTACCCACACTACCCCCTTACATTAAGAAAAAAAAACTTTTGAAAAATGGGGGGGGGGGTCAATCCCCCAACAAAAATATAGTGCCCATCCTTTCCCACCTATTCCAGCTCAAACCGTCTTGACATTTCTCTTGTATGTTCACCTCTTTGTTTTGTCTACCCTTTTTCAATCTGTCCTATCACCCTTTCTATTCTTTAATGAAACCTTCAGGGTATACTCAAAAGGATATCCCTATATGAAAGTGTTATAAACCTTTTAGTTTTTTTTGACTGTGCAGTCTTGAGCTTTGCTATAAAGCTTTTAGCATGACAGCGCTCAGCAGCACTTGCCTGCAATATGCCAATGCACATACCATTTACGATTCCATGAAATAATTCGCAGCTATAAAAATATGAACTTTCCACAAGTTGCACATTTTAAAAAAAACGGGTGTGATTACAGAAATTGCTTTGCTTTTCCATATTCAATGTAACTACATTACGGTGATCTTATTTGCATATCCCTGTAGCTCCACTGTCGGCAAATGCAAGCTACTCACTTGCCCAGCACTGGACTATGAATATCGTCCAAATTCTTTTTACTGCAGATTCTAAAACAATCATGTCAGTACACTGCCTTGAAACTTCCTAGGCTTGCACAGAAAGTAGTGTCACACACGATGTGTGGAATCCTTATCAAAGGCTTAATTGTTCTGGACAGGTGACATAGTTAGCAAGGCAGAGCCAACAAATGATAGAAATTCAACATTAAAAGCAAACAAAATGGTGTATGTCAATATCATGTCATCTTTATAATTCCAGTTTTATTATGTTACTTTGCTAAAGATTCAAACTCAGTATAGAAGAGGAAAGGAACACAATCCTCTTTGCTCTGTCAGCAGCTATGCACTCAAAATCATTGCCATAAATAGCAGCATCTCATCTGAAAATTTCTTTGTCCGGAAAGCAACTAATGTTAATAGGAAACAAAGGAAGTCACTCATTTTGTATAAGATAATAATAAATAAGATTCTTGGAGACAGGGATCTTTCAGATGAAAAGAGGTAGGCACATGACCACAGAAAGGCATAGGCATGTACAATTGTAATTCAGCACAGGAAAACAAAAATCTCTACAGGGTGATGAACAAGTTTAATACTCCTTTTTGAGACTTGACTAACTATCACAAGCTGTGGCAAAGTGACAAGGAAAGTGAATATGAGCGAAGTGGGCAACTTGTGTATCTGAGTAAGCGCAGAAAATAGCTAGTATTATTTCTTGAGGAATGTTCGTATTAAGTAAAACAAAAAAGGCAGCTAGCAACGCCAAGCAGTCTGTTTAATTTATCAAAAATCCATGACATATATCAGTTCCATAGAGGTTTTAGAAGAGGGAAGCAGGCCTTGCTACTAGCTGGCTTTATTTCATTTTAACTTGTTGAAACTGCTTATTTCACTCACATAAAGAACAGCCAAAGCAGGAGTTCAAGCATAGAGTATGGTACATCATCTGTTGCCATCTGGTGGTGAAGATTGATATTGCAATGAGTGAAAGGCCTACCTTATTCAGCATTTTTCATAATTGTCCAGATTTTTGTCTCAAATTTTTAGTCTGTTCCTCATAAAATCTGTGGTTTTCCGGCAGAGCATGAGGATCACAGGCACTAAATTATGACATACATTTGAGTTTCAGATTTCATATCCTTCAAAAAATGCATGCTAACCCAAACTCAATGATTCTATCAACTTCCTAAGTATATAAGAGCAGTAATTCAAAATCTGTTCCTATTCTTCTGCCTTTCATTCTCCATTATTTTATACTTTGTCCAGATTTCTTACACTAAGGGGTTGTGAGGTATGGAAGACATACAAGTTGGGAGATAGTGAAAGCATATTGGAAATAAAAACAAATAATTAAATCCACCTTGCTACACAACTACTAATGTCAAATGGATTCTACAGATGACCTAAAATAATAGAATGAATAAATAATAATAACAATCATCATGTAATACATTAACCACTGTAAGAAGGAAACAGAATATGTTACGCTATATTTTGTGCAGCACACCGAGGGGACTATGTAAGTGTATACTTACTCTGACATTCATTCAGGCAAGTTTTTGACGTCTGAAATCTGCAGCTTAGATTACTGATTAACAAAAAGCAAATATGTTCTTAAGGAATGAGCAGGTTATATAATAGTTATTTTACTAGTTGATAATTTGATTCTTTTGCAAAATGCAAGCCAGTGCTGCTCAGAACATTAGTCAATACAGGTGACTGTGTCCTTAGTTTCATGGTTAACATGAAACACAACCATGCATGGTTTAGCTTGCTCATATCATACAGAGCCTTAAAGTAGGGACAAGATGCAAAAGCTGCTTGGGGGTTATCATAATGGTTAAGGCATTTACCCTACAAATGCAAGGTGCAGGGCTAGATTCTCAATGGAATAGCTAGGTATTCTTTGCCCACAAGGACAGATAGCCTAGTACTGACCCATGAACATGAAAATGAATCTACCCGACCACTTTTTAAAAGTTTTGTCAGATAAAACAAATGTTGCTGTTTTCAAAGTGAAAGGAAAAGTTCAGAAATGAAAAAACAATCAGTGACAGAAACTTGATATAAATATATACATACATTAGGAAGATGTGACAGGCAGTCTTCAATGTGCTATTTTATGATGAAAGGCAACAGGTCTGGTTTGTTAAAATGCAGTCATGTTCCACGAGGACTCATATACAGAGTGTGTTAAATATTTCCAAATTTTTATATGAGTACCAGCATCAGAGTGACCATAACTGCATATTAGTGGAAGCCAAAAGGGTCTAATAGCCAAAGGATTGCTTTGCAACCTATACAGATAGAGGAAATCAAAAATGCATGTGAAATGCGAACGGCCCAAGACTTGAACTTCTGCAAAGCAGAAATTTAAAAATCATATGACAGTACCTTATCAGAAAAGAGATACTGTTTGTCAATTTTATTTGTGGCATTTCTGCATACAGAATCACCAGCTCAAACTTATTGTTTAGTCCAAAGACTCTGGCAACAAACAAAGCAGTACTAAGTTCTTCTAACATCGGATCATAGGAAGTTACTGGGCTATTGGCCCTGAGGCCCTTATAAGCCTAGCCAATAGTTTAGCCCATGTTTAGACAAGTCAGCACCCAAAGCCCCTGTCCATCAGGGACACGGGTGGAATCCCAGGGGTGTGTTTCATGTTTCCCATTCAGTTATCCAGATTGCGCTTAAAAAGGGATAATGAGGTACTCTGCTTGACATGGAGAGGGATTCTATTCCACAGATGGGGGAGTCTCTGAGACACAAATCTGTCCCACCGTAAAGTCCTAATGATGTTACAGACCAGGTTGAGGTTGCGCATGTGAGTTACTCGAGTGGAGCTTCACTTGTGGATATGCAGCAGTCCCATCAAGGCAGGGTCTGAGATTGCTTTGTATGCCAGACAGAGGTCACCTCTGAGGAGTCTGTATGAAACTGAGTAGAGGGACAGGGCTTTTAGCCTATCTGTGTAGGGTAGATGTTTAAGGGCCTGGATTCTCCTGGTGAGGATCCTCTGTGATCTCTCTGCTGCTGCTTGTGCTTTGCGAGGTACATGTCGAAGGGGGGCGATGTACACAATAATTGGCCTTATAAGGGAAGAATACAGGGATGTTATGACCTCCTTGTCCCTGGATGAGATACCCTTACTTATGAGGTGGGGCATGTAGAAAGCTTTCTGTATAATGGAAGGAACATGGTGGTCAAAAGTCAGGTTGCTATCAACCAGGGTGCCCAAATCCCTCATGACTGATTGCATGCTTAGGAAGTTGCTATTACTGTGATAATATGTGGAGATGGTCAAGATTAAGGGGATAATGATGCATTTTTTGGCATTCAGTTTGAGGCCATGTTTCTGGCACTAGTCATTTGTTTGGGTGAGACCCTCTTACAGGATGTCCACATCACTTGAGGAATTGATGACTGCACCCAGCTTGCAGTCATCTGAAAACCTGGACAGCCATAGCCACTGGTTTTGGCCTGTACCTCAGAGTAGTGTATCTCGAATAACAGAGGCCCCTAGACTGATCCCTGTTGTATGCCGCTCATTACAGGTCTACTGCTTGAGGTGGCTTCCCCTATTTTGATTAGGTGGGTTCTATCAGTGAGCCAGTTTACTACCCATCTGGTAACATATGGATTGATGCCTAGTTGAGAGATTTTATCTATTATGCCCAAGTGGGGAATAGTGTCAAGGACTTTGGCCAGGTCAAAGTAGGCGGTGTGGACTGTCTTCCCCTTATCCATGGCTTTGGTGACTGTCTCAAAGAAGTCAACCAGATTTAACAGAAATGACCTCCCTTGACAAAGCCAAACTGTGTGGTGTCGCATGTTTGATGTTGCCAGTGTCCCTGTTAATGAGGTCTATGATAATCCATTCCATGCCCTTGCAGATCAGGCTAGTTAGGGTGAAGGGTCTATAATTACCTGGATCTGTGGATGCTCCACCTTTGAGTAAAGGGATGACAGTGGCTGTCTTCCTCTCATCTGGGGCAAAGACGGTACTCAGGCTTTGGTTGAATAGGGTGACTAATGGTGCTGTAAGTTCATGCCTAACTTCATCTAGGATGCAGCCTGGGATTTTATTGGGTCCCATGGAGGCTGTATTTTTTGCCTTTGTGAGGGCAGTGATGACCTGTTCCCTAGAGATAAGGGGATGGGGAGAGGTACTGGGAATTTTCTGATTTACTGATGTGGGGGACAGAGAGGTGAAGTTCTCACTGAATCTGTCAGCCAGTATGTTGGCTATATCTACAGCATTTGTGTATGTGGTGTCCTTGACCACCAGTTCTGAACAGATCTGAGTGGTTCCTTTGAGACTGCAGACATAAGCGAAGAAGGCCTTATGATTGTCTTTAGTAGATGTGGCCAATTGAACTTGAAGTTGGCTTTAGAGGATTCCACTAGTGCTCTTATTTGCTTGTTCTGCCTAGGGAGAGATTGCTTCCAATTGGGCACCTGCTCTTTCTTGGTCCTGCTAATCACCAAATAAACAAACCAGCAGAAACTTTCTTCTGCTTTATTAAAATGAGTATACACTTCAAAACAAGCAAAGCTTTCAGGTGGAAATTCTAGAAAGTACTACTGATGTTTTTACAGTTTGAACTGGTTTGTTCATTAGAGAGAATTACTTATTTGGATATACAACTAGATAAGGAGATGGGAGTTATGCAAACTTGTGCTTACAAAAAGTCAATACATGCCAACAGACACACTCGCAGGCATTGTATACATGCCCCACACACATTTAAGGGGATTATAAAAAGTCAGTTTAGTAGAATTAGTAGCTGAACATAGACAAACAGGTATTTATGCAACAAATGGATGAAATGGCTTTTGAATTTATTGATAGGGGATACAATGAGGCTATGGTAAGACAAGTTATGATTGATGTATTAAAAGATAGAGAAAATAGGACAGGGCCTTATTTCAATTCTAGGAATAATGATATACAAAATATAGCTAACAGTTCAGTGAGTTTAAATAATAAATTAAGGTATATTAATACATATAACAATAGAACACAGGAAGTAGAACATATAATACGGAAGAATTGGAATATCCTTATGACCATGCCTGAGCTTAGACAGATTCTCAATGAACAGCCTAATTTTGCATATAGGAAATAATTTAAGATGCTTATTGTATAAAGAGATGAGATCTAAGAAGAATTATTAGTTCAAGACAAGGGACACACCCATGTCTCAATTGTAGTAGTTGTAAGGATGTTCTTACTGAAGCACATTTTGTTCAGCTCATGACTAAAATTGAATGTTTTTAACTGTTATGCTACCTGTAATACTATGCAAATTGTTTACTTAGCTACCTGCTTGCAATGTACCTCTTTCTATGTGGGAAAGTGCAACCGCAAATTAAAAGAATGTATTATTGAACATAAATCAGAAATTAGGAGGGGTATTGTGATTAATGCACTTGCTAAGCACATTGCTGCTAATGATTTGGGGCATTCATTCAGGTTTAGGGTAATTAAGGCAGTGCAAAAAAAGTATTAGGGGGGAGGTGACGTAAATGTCTTAGAAAATATAGAATATTCTTGGATCTTGAGATTGAAAGCAGATGCACCCCTTGTTGAAATAACACAGTGAGCTTGAAACCTGTTTTATATAAAAACATTAAATGTTGCACTAAAAAAAAACACTTCTTTTAATTTTAACTAAGTTTGTATTAATTCTTATTCTTTGTTGGTTGGCTGTGTCATATGATGTATGATGTTTTAATATTTAAAATTAGTGTTTTTAAGTTGACAGTAAAAGCACTGAAGAAGGGTAACCTGAAAGCTTTGCTTGTTTTGAAGTGTATACTCATTTTAATAAAGCTGAAGAATGTTTCTGCTAGTTCATTTATTTGGTGATTTGCTGGACTTTTATCAGACGGAGTTTACCACAGTGAAATCCTATCGTTGTGTGCTGTTTCTTTCTTGGTCTTGGACAGCAACTTTTTCCTTTTGTTATATAGTTTATTTATTGCAGATGTCCACCAGGCAGGTTTACTTTTCTTTCTGGATGATGATTTTATTCTGTCAGACATTCCTGATTCCATGCATCTATATAAATGCTTGTAAAGTACTTTGGTGTAGATTTGCACATTGGTGCCAGTTCCTACAGAGGGGGAGGGGGCTGTGAAGCAGTTTATACCATCCCTCAGGCGGTTGTAATCAACTTTAGAGAAGTTTTTTTCATTTGAACCCAGCTAGAGGGGGGTCGGGGGAGATGCTGACTTCGAAAGTGACCTCTTTGTGGTCGGATCTTACCAGGGAGGATGATACTGTAGGGGTGCTGCAGTGGTTACTCATGTTGGTTAATACCAAAACCAAGATATTATCACCTCTTGTGGGGGTACTGACTAGCTAATCCAAGGCATTTGCATTGATAGAATTGAGGAGTCTCTAGGCATTTGTGTTCTGGCATGAATAGTTTTTCCGATCTATGGTTGGGTAGGTAAAGTCACCCAGGATCATGGTAAAGGGTTGAATCTTGATAGATCTGAAAATGTCCAGATAGGTGGAGTGGGCATCTTGAGTCAAATTTGGGGGCCTGTAGCTAGCTATGATTTGATTAGGGGTCTTTCCAAAAGTTAGCTGCACCTGGAGTGTCTCCTGTGTGCCATATTGTTTGACCAGCCAGGAGGTGTGTGAGTCTTTAATATATATTGAAATTCCACCTCCTTTGGCTTTGCTGTCTACAGTTTGGGGTCCGAATGTATGACAGGATGTGTAACCAGCTAAGGCTGGGGTGCTCTCCGCAGCTTTGAACCAGGTTTCTGTGATTAAACAAAGATCAGCACCTTCCAGGATTAACAATGCTTGCAATGAGTGCAGTTTCATGATTAGACTCCTAGTGTTTAGCGGCATGACCTTTAATTTGCATTTTGTTGAAATTTTTATGTTGGTAGTATTGACCTCATGACTTTTCCTAAAAAAGGCACTATGGGAGAGGCAAGAGCCTTTGCCAGAAGCCTGAAACCCAAGTGAGACAGATGCAGGCCATCTGTAGCAAAGCATTGTGGTCTGTCAATCATATTTCCCAAGGCTGTCCGGTACTGAATCCCCCTGGAATGACACCAGAAACTAAGCCAATTGTTAAAGTCAATCATTTTCTGTTTGTACTGAGGCATCATTCCAGGTGACGGTAAAATGATGCTTTAGGCACGGGACATACCAAACTAGGACACATATTCAGTGAGCTCAGTCATGTCTCTCTTCATATAGTCCAGGGAGGTACATCTGAAGTTGTTCACACCAACATGGACTATGACAGAGTCATAACAATACCGGTTATTCACAGAGCTGAGTGCGTGAGTAATATGGCGGATTCTGGTACCTGACAAACAACTAACTGTGACTTTCTCCTTATCTAGCCTGGTGAGAGGCACATCTGTGCATCTCACAATGGAGTCTTCTATGACTAATATGTTGGGTTTATGCTTAGGCCTTAGTGGTTGCGAGGCACAGGTGTGTGGATTATGCATGATATGTGGTGTGGAGGGTTGAGGAGTTTTTGTGTGTTTTTGCCTCTAAGGTATTCTTTGTTTGGGTTTGTTTTTGTTGAGAACCTCCACATATGTGGGTGTGTGTTATATAGTTGTGGATGTTGTTTGAGGTGTAGTGAATGTGTTAACAACCTTTTCAGTGCTAGATATACTGGCATGTGAGAGAGAGAGAGCACAGACTCTAGGTTCTTAATGTAATTGCATCTCTTTCAAATTGTATCCCTAGGTGGTAGTAGTAGATGGTTGTCAGTGTACATGAGACAGTTGCTACACTGTCTCAGGATGCCCATATCAGCCAGGCTGGCAAGAGAAACCATAGGAAATTGTCCATCCATATTTGTCAGAATCTGAGGGAGAGAGGCCAGGGAGAGCTAAGGGCTAGGCCTACAGCCCAAGTGATTAAACCAAAACTAAGAGGCTTAAAATAACACTTACAATTTAGACAGGCTGAAAGCAAGCAGTAATAAATGCAGCAGAAAAGATGCAGTTGAACACTTTAGAGAACATGTAGCAGAAAAACTAAGATGAAGTAATAGAGTAACAGAAGGAAACACAAATACTGTAAAAGCAGCTGAATAAAGTTTTTTTTTTTTAGTGAAGTAGAAAGGGAGAAAGGAGGAACAGAAGATAATCCAAGGTTAAGAAACTAAAGGTCTTCCTAAATGTTCTCCCTGAATTAGGTAGAAAGAGATGATGAGACTGGACTGGGAGGAGTGTCCATTCCTGTGCTTATGTGCAATATCTGTGACTGGATATCAAGGCAGATTATGAATTTTCAAACAGTGGGACAGAACAACAAAGCTGCTGTTTGTGGATGATCTGACATTTCAAACAGACTCTGAAAAGGAGCTTTAGCAAATGATAGGAGACAGGAATGTAAAACTGAAGGCACATGGGACAGAAGTGAGTACAGACAAGACAGGACAGTCAGTGCGGCATAAAATGAGGGAAAATGAGAAGATGAATAATGACACAGAAGGGAAAACAGTGGAACAGGTTGACAGCTTCAAGTATCTGAGTGAGGTGGTCAAGGAGAAGGGAAGTCTGAATGAGGTGGTCAGAGCTAGGATTAGAGGCTTAAGGCCTGTTGGTACAGACTGTAAGGTGTAGTATGTAACAGAAGACACTAAAAGTTAAGGTGTAGAAAATATTGGTGCAACCAGTAATGCTATACGGTTCAGAAATCTGGGCAGTGAAGGTACAGCAGTTGAGAAAGCTAGAAGTAATGGTGATGAAATGTCTGAGATGGGTTATAGGATGCACTGCGTGGGACAGACAAAGAAATGATGACATCATAGCAGAAGCTAAAGTTGTTCCAATTTCACAGAAGGTCAACAACAACACATTACAGTGGTCTGGGCACTTTTGCAAGAAAGCAGAAGATAACTTGATGAAGTAGATTTAGTAGAGATACGAAAAAGGCAGGAGGAAACAAGGATGTCTAGCAAAGAGATGGGTGGATTGCATGGGAAAACACCTGTGTAGTCAAGCCGTGACTGTCACAGGAGTTGGGGAGTGGCACTGAATCAAGAGAGGTGGTTACAGTTGAGGTAGCATTCCCACCTCATATAGAAAACAAGAAAAAGAGGGAGATAACATAAATGACAACAACAATGATGATAATGAAATGGTACAGATCTGTACAGTTTTGGTAAAGTAATTTAGAAATATTAGAATATAATCTTTGTATGTGTATATATTCAATATTCTACAACTTTATAATCTATTAAAAAGTATAAAGGAAAAAATCAGCATAAACTCAGCCTTACAGTGATTGGTGTTATTACTTTCCAAGTCTTAAGGATTTTTTAAATCAAAAGTAAACACAGCGATTGTCACATATTCTTTTATAAATGTTATAAACAATGTATAGCTTAGAAACCACTTAGATTAGATTTACTGTTAGTAGTATTTTTGTTTATATAATTATGTGCTTTCATATAAAACTTGGCAATTCTATACTGCAGCGCATGATTGCTGAAACATTTATGGAGATATAATCATGCTGACCACTTATATAATTAAAAATTATTGTTGTTGCAGTTACAGAAATGTGAAAATGATGACCATTTATATAACTACATAAAATGAAAGCACATGGATTCATGAGCAAGAGCACAAACCCTGAATCCAGTAATATGGAAAAAAATTATGTTTCAGTAACAATTAAAAAAAAAAATGACAATTGCCTTTTAAAAGATAGCAAGCCTCTCTCTCTCTGAGTCTATATAATTGAAATGGAGATTGTACTACTTTAAGAGCAACAGCATCATTTGTTAGGTTTGGTAACAGAGAATTCATTATAGCAGCAAGTTGTGATGTTAGTGTAAATCTGAGACTTTTGTGATATAAATGCACATGATATATATGGATTTGGGCCATATTGTTGACTATAATGGCTTATTGAGTTAATATGTTGATAAAACCAACTCAGAGACTAGGCACTAAGTTAAGATACCACATACATAGAGAGAGGGATTGGCATATTGTTTAAAATGTTTGCCTCACAGACACAGGGTACAGGGTTTGATTCTCACCTTTGAGGGAAATTAGCTAGTCTTAAAAGAACCCAAAAGGGCAGCTAGCATAGTACTTACCTATGAACATTTTATCTTATAGCAACTAGTTAACACTTGGGCAAAGAGAACACAAAAAAGCACTTTTTCAGAGAAGTAAATGTCCTGTGCACCTCCCATGTGATGGACTGTATAATCACTGCATCTCCTGCCTTTTATACAGAATTTAACTCTATGACTTCAGTATCTCAGAGAAATGGGAAGAATTTAATGTCAATACAAAAACCTTTGATCTTGCGGTATAGGAACTGTAGCCATTATCCATCACTTTGGCTAATGAAATAGGAGCTGACACATTGGTTGGGTAAGCGATGCATATTTATGAGTTGTCACTGTTTTGTCTGAAGGGGGTTTTAGTTTTGAAAATGTCATGTTGCAGTGAGTTTTACTGCAATGTGTTGCATTGTGCAAGCCGCTGAAGTGCTTTCTGTTTATTTTCCCCTTTCTCCGCTGTGTTGTGTCATTGAGCTGGTATGTATAATTTATTTAGGGAATGTGGGGGTGCAGATTATTTTTCTGTTTTTGTTTTTTTAAGTCTTTTGCCATTTCAGAATTCTATCTTTTGATCAATGAAGAGTTGAAAAATGCTGCAGTGATGGGCAGTAGGTAAACCAGTTGGATCAACAAGAGAGACTGCCAATGAGAAAAACTCTGTGAAGAGGATATCATAAGGTACCCTCTGATGAGATGGATTACAGTCATACATGTTCCTTTAAAAGGATTAGATTGTCTTTCACACTTAGGATCTCTCCATCATTACTAGATTTAAATAGTATTTAGTAATAAGTGGAATCCAAATAACATTTCAAACTTTATCATTCAGCATGAAGGACTTAATCTGATCTCTCATGTCACATTGTTATGTTAATATTAATGTCCATTTATCCATCCATCCATCCATCCATCCATCCCTAAATCCATTTTCAAAACTCTTGTCCTGTTGAATCTCATCTGTCCGTTCATCCATAAATCCATATTCAAATATCTTGTTCTGATGAGACTCAAAGTGGTAGTAAATTCAGCTGAGCAAATCAAACTTCTCTATTTCTAGAATGAGTCCTTAGCTCAGCTTTTCATATCTCAAGGCATTTTCAGGCAAAAGGGGAGACAAAATCTAAATGGCACATCCTGAGATCTGCCGCAGGGACTTGTTGCTATAGGTTGTGGATAGTCCACCTTCTGTGCACAATACCTGTGGGACATCCTTCCTCTGCCACTTCTGTCTCCTTAGTCACTGCCCAGCTCATAACCACAGGTGAAGATGGTAATACTTACCAATCAGTACACTGAGTGCTTTGTCCCGTGGGTCAGCTCTATCTTCTCATTCATAATTTGGTACAAAGCTTGCAACACTCCCAACCACAACCTCCTGAGCCCCCCTATCTTACTCATGAACAAGAATGCAAGGTAGTCAGACTTTTCCCTTCAGGTAGATGCTCACCTTTCACCTGAAGAGAGAAATTCTCTATTTTCGGAGAGAGTACCACAACCTGTGATTTGGAGGTACTGATTTTCATCCCATCAACTTTATACCTGGCACAAAATCTCTTGAATACATGTCAAATAGCACATACACTCCAGGCCAAGAGGACACCATTGTCTGTAGACAGCAAAGATGCAACCTTCTCATACTCATCTGGAGTAACTCCATATGCTGTGTCATACAGATGTCCAGTGTCTGAAAGTCATGCTCAACACTAACCATGGCACTGCTCTACAAGACAAAAACTTTCTTTCTTTAATAAAACAAGAAGCAAGAGATGCAGTGTATTTTAACTGATCTCTGCAGAAGAACAGGGTGAACAGAAAACATATAAAGCATTTAAACAGATTGGGAAAAACAGAAAGATATCTATGCAGCAAAATCCAGTCTAACCAAACTAAAGAACATTAGCTTAATAGTTATTCATGCCAGCTTTGGCAACATCTTACATGTAGATGTAGAGACAGCATGACAAAACTGGTCCATAACTGGAATCTTTTTATTTGCTATTTTTATAACCCCATTTCATAATCAACAGATATTCATGGGATAGTAACATTATTTTAAACAGTCCGCCATGCTTTTTTAAAAGAAAGAGTGGAATCCAGGTCACCCAGAACTCTTTCATATGCTAATTGTAGCTACTAGACAGCTGATTAAATGTTTTGGAGTCATATAAATAAATAAATACAGTAAAGAAAGTAGCATGCATTTATTTAAATTAGTTATTGTATTAATTAAGTTTATTTATCATCTATCTATTTATTTATTTTGTTATCTGAGCAAGAGGGTTAATCCACTGACTCCTCTAAGCCATAATCCGGGTTAATTTTTCAGTAACAGTATGATGAGGCCAAATGAAAGTAATGTATAATTACTACTAGCTGTACAACATTGAAAGTTAAATGTACTGTACAATTACTACTAGCTCTAAAAGACTGAAAACAATAGGAATTACATATCCTACATTAAACTAGTACATCAGTGGTGCACAATGTCCAGCCTGGGGACCAAATCCAGCCTCCACGCAACACCATCCGGCGCCAAGACAGTAAGCAAAAAATTTAAAAAAAAGTGAAAAAATACTATGTCTTACTCCAGTCATGCAAACTTTCCAGCACATGCTTATTTACCTAACTGAATGCAGTTGCACACACATCTAATTTTAGCACCTGAAGTAGCCATTCTTTCTTGTTTCTAACTTATAGTAAACAGTGGTAACTTTCTGCAAGAGTTTGTAATAAGTCATGGCTGCAAGCCAGAATAAATTTAAATGCAAAGTTGATGTAGAAAACAGGCAATTTCATGACTGTGGGGTTGCCAGAAGTCCCTATTTGAGTGGGACTGTCCCTGGATCAGCAGTCCGATCCCGAGTTCCGCACTGCTGGTTAAAATCCCAGTGAAACAGCCTCTGCTTTGTTTTTTGTTTTTTTTATTGGCCTGCATGCCGGTATACAAGCTAATCAAAAAAATTGCAAAATGGAGCTACTTCTGTTTAATGCAGAACTGCCTGATATTCTGCATTAAAGACCTTTTTTTTCTTTTGTTTGTTTGGTCTTCACTTAGTGAGAAAGACCTTTTTTTTTTGTCCTTACCTGGCCCGTCAGAAATCTGGCAACCCTGCCTGTACCTATTGTTAACTCGTAATGACTTACTATGTTTTGAGGTGGTCCACAGATGCATTAAGAATTCATGTAGTGGCCCCCACCCCACAAAAAGTTTATGCACCACTGTTATAGACTATATACTGATCTTAACAAGTACAAACTAAACTACACCCTGCCTCTGCATAGAAAATGAATAAATGAAAAAAAAACTCTCTCTGATGGTGGACTGTACATAAGTGAAGCATTGCCACATATCTGAGGCATATGGGCACATCACAATTATGCTTTCAGACAAGAGTACAGTGTTGTTTTACTACTATCTTTACATGACATGATATATAGAAACACTGACAATGCCCCCCTCAGTGGACCTATGTTAACTGAGCTCTGTAAAACCTTTGATAGAGTAAACCACCCCTTACTTCTCAAAGGAATGTAAACAATGGCATTCAGTAATCAGGTGGTTAAGGGAGTCACACACACACACACACACACAAATATATATATATATATATATATATATATATATATATATATATGCATACATATGTATAGATCATCGACATATCTTGAATACTTAGTGTCATAAGCTAAACAGTTTGGACAGAATATCTAAAAAATCCATCAACCATTTGCTCATTAACTCCCAGAACACTAACATGATGCTCTTTGTGACTTCTGTCAGGCTTCAGATACTGTCAAATTTCTAGGCATTATACCTGTCAGAATGAGTCCAACTCTAGTGTTCATTCATTTTGTTGGCTTTGAATTCCAGTGGATTCCCTCTTGATAGTCAGATGAAGCGCTTTAACATCAATGCCATTATACCACTGTAACAAAAGTATTTTGTGCTCAGAAACTAAATAAGCACTCATCAATAGAGTGGCTTGACCAGCAAATGGGATCCATTCCAAAACTTCAAAGTCCTGGGTGTCAAAATGTGACATTTGGACACAGCAAGTCCAAGCACAAGAACTGTAACTGAACATCCTATTAAACTGCACAAAACACAAATAAACACCACAAAACATGCATGCAGTTTATGGTATTTAAATGTATTAGTAAAGGCAGCTGGACTTTCCCACTGTACATCAAATATAGTTGCTTTGTCCTCACTACCCTTTAATATTTTAAATAAAAGGTTAGTAATTTCTTTGGGACAGTGTCAGGTTGAATTTATAAAACTGATCATCTGCTACTACAAGTACCACAAGTCTAAAGCACAAATGAAAGTTTTGAAAATTACCAGCAAATACTGTGCAATGACATTCAATCCAGGCACAATTTCTGTCAAGTATTCTTAGGGGAAAAAGCATTCCAAATCAAGCAGATATCCTTTACAAGAATCTCAACATCCTTTACAGTCTCATAAATGCTTCAAGATTGCTATACACACAATGAACAGCAAAGCAAAATCATTCTGATGTATGTGTCCTGTATGGTGGAGCTTTTAAAATCTAAAATTACAAAACAATCCAACTATTTCTGAATTTTATACGGCTTTTAAATACTACTTTATAAAATACAGTCATACTTTTTTCAGTTTACAGGGATCTTCCATCATATAGGATAACTGCCTTAATTCCATGTCAGTGTGCAAAGATGAGGCCTTGAATATTAATTCTTGTGTGAGACTTAACTGTGCATTAAGTTATAATACCTGGCACGTATTAACTGTGCTCCAAAACTGCAAAAACAGAAGCATGCTATGCACTTATCTGATGTAATATAAGTGAAGGATACCTTTGCTTATGCACCTTTTAGAGGTGCCATGATACAGCACACAGAATGGAACAGCATTGAAAACCTTTAAAAGCTATAATTTAATTCTGCAGTACCACATAAAATATAAAACTGTCTTACAGCTTTTGAAATCAGTTGGTCTGTCAGAAAGTGCACTACTTTGCTTCTGGCTGCAGTTTGTGTGGCAATGCTGAGTGTCTTACAGCTTCAAAAGTGGTGAATCAACACTCTTGTGGGAGGAGAGGGTAGCCTCTGCCCTTCTGAGCTAGGAATTGCTGGGTGAAGGCTTATCATGCCTTTATTCTAAGTGTCTTTTTTCCGGTTTAAGCACTTGAGTTCCAATACATTAGGAAGATTTGTGGTATAAACTCTTATGGTAGGAAAGGATAGCCTACACCCTTCTAAGCTGGGAATTGCTGGTTGAAGGCTCATTGCATCTGTTATTCTGAAAGTGTCTTAATTTTGGTTTAAGCAATTGGGCTCCAAAGCAGTTATTTTACATAAAGAAGGTTATGGTCTAGACTCTTGTGGCAGGAGAGTGTGGCCTACATCCTTCTAAGCTGGGAATTACTGGTGAAGGCTTATTATGTTTGTTATTCTAAGTGTCTTTATATTGGTTTAAGCAGTTGGGTTCCAAACTTGTTAGGAACATTTGTGGTCTAAACTATTGTGGCAGAAGAAGATAGCCTACACACCTTCTAAGCTGGAAATTGCTGGTTGACGGCCTACTGTGTCTGTTATTCTGAAGTATCTTAGTTCTGGCTTAAGCACCTGGGCTCCAAAACCAGTTGTTTTGCATTGAAAGTTTGTGGTCTAGACTCTTGTGGTGGGAGAGCGAGGGCTACACTTTGCTAAGCTGGGAATTGCTAACAAATTGCTGCTTTATTTAAACTTTTTTTTCTGTTGTGACTATGATTTTATGTACTTTGGATTTCTAGTAGTTCTGCATTTTGTAGCATAGGCTAGATTCAGGCTTGCTGAATCTAAACTGTTTGGTATCACTCAAGCACTAAAACCAGCTCTTTGTTGACATACTGAAAAATCTAAGGTATCCGTTGCTTTCAACTAACTATAAGTGCCTGCTTTTGCTCTTATATTACATTTTTAAATTGTATTTGCATTCCACTGACCATTTAAATTGTCTGGACTCTTCTTTGCCATATTTTGCTGTATAATGTACTAGTTCAGCTATAGCATAGCCCAGTTCCAGGTTTGCCATTTCTGGGTCTGTGTTTTAATTTCTGAGCATCATATTCAAGCCATCTTCATTGGTGAAGGCCCTTCTGCACCCTTGTGGGAGGAGAGTGCTGTCTGGGTCTCGTCTAGTCGAGGGTGATTGGCCTAGAGCTTAAAGAAAGCATCCATATTGGCTAGTTTGAATTAAAAGGTTTATTTCTTGCTTTATTTAAGTCCCACGTGTGCGCTTGTTTCCATGTAGCACACCGTCGTGCACTTCCATGTAACAGTGATTACATTAGTGGTTATAGACACAAAAGCTTTACTTGTTAAATTTTCCCTTAGCACTTTGCTTGTGGTCCTCCAGAGGTTTTTGCAGTCCAGCTCTACTAACAGATGAAGCAATAAGCCTAGCCTCAAAGATACCAACAGACCTCTCACCCAATAGCCATTCCTAAGTGCAACCTCTTTTCCTGACTATATAAATTTACCTAACACTCTGGACGGACAATTTCTCAAAGTTTCTCTAGCCAGCTTGGGCAACATGGGCATCCTGAGGCAGTGTGGTAACTGCCTCATGCTCAGCGACAACCCTCTACTTCTAGTCCACAAAAACTCAACATGTGAAAGATGCAAGTATATTAAGAACCTTGATTCTATGCTTTCTCACACACCAATCAGTACATATGATAATCAGTGGGTTGTCAGCATGCACACCTCACCTCCTACTCTGCCCAAACCCACATCAAACACACCTATGTATGTGGAAGTCCTCAACAGAAACATACCTAAACACCAGAGACCTCCTGAACACAAACACAAGCATGCTACTCATAATATTTCCTCTGTAAAACACAATACACATAATAACTCATGCACCACTGTCTCACCTGTCAAGTCCTTAAGACAAAACACAAAACCAAACATAATGCTCATAGGTGATTCTATTCTGAGACACACAGATGTCCTTCTCACCAGGCTGGATAAAGAAAAGGTCATGGTTAGCTGTCTGTCAGGTGCTAAGATCCACCATATCACGCATGTACTCAAATCTAGCAAAAACAAGTACCATTATGACTCTATCATAGTCCATGTTGATGTGAATGACTTGAGATGTACCTCTCTGGACACTATAAAGAGTGACATGACTGAGCTCTGGGACTTTGTGTCTGAGGTAGGTATGTCCCAAACCTTAAGCAGCATTTTACCTTTACCTAGGATGATGCCTCAATACAAACAGAAAATGACTGACTTCAATAACTGGCTTAGTTCCTGGTATCATTCTAAGTGTATCCAGTATCTGTCAGCCTGGGATGACATGACTGATAGACTTTGACGTTTTGTCAGAGATGGTCTTTATCTGCCACCCTTGTGATTTTGGCTACTGGCTAAGGCTCTTGCCACACCGATAGTGCCTTTTGTAGGCAGTGTCTCAAGGACAAAATTCCTGACATAAAAACTCCATCTAAAAACAACCTCAGGGTTATGCTGCTACATGCTGCAAGTCTTAACATGAAACTGCATTTTTTTTTGGAAGACATGGAGACCTGGTTCAAGGCTGTAGAGAGCACCCCAGCCATACTGGGTTACATTTACTTCCACACATTCAGACCTCAAACTGAAGCCATGAAAACTAAAAGAGACGGTGCATCAATATTCATTAAAGATCAATGGACCTCCACATTGGTTAGACAGCACAATTCCCTAGAGATACTTCAGGTGCAATTAACTGTTGGCAGGACACCTATTCAAGTTATTGCCAGCTATATGTCCCTCCATGAATCAGGACACCCACTCTTCCTATTTGGATCTAATTGAGTCTATCAAGATACAGCCAAACACCATGGTTTTGGGTAACTTTAACTACCTATCCATTGACTGGGTAATTTACTCGTGCTCAAACTCACTTGCCCAAAGGTTCCTCGAATTTGTTAACTCCAGTGCCCTGGAACAGCTGGTTGACACCCCCAGAAGGAGTGTCAGCAACCTGAATCTGGTGCTTACCACTATAGGGGACCACAGTAGCATCCCCACTGCAAGATCTTCACTGGTGAGATCTGACCACAAATCAGTCTCAAAGTAACTATCACACCTGAACCCCCCCCCCACTCCAGCAGAAACTAAACTAAAAAAAAGTCTCCAATGCAGATTATAACCTCTTACAGAATGGTATAAATAGCTTCACTACACCTCTGCCCTCAGATGCAACTGGTGACTATGCCGAGTTCTACACTGATGCTTTATACAAACACCTGAATGACTGCATTTACTCTGCCGTACCTGACAGGATCAAAACAAGCTCCACAAGGAATTGCAAACCTGCCTGGTGGACAGCTGCCATTAACAGACTTTACAATAAGAGGAAGAAATTGCTGTCTAACAGTAAGTGGGAGTAAGCCCTAAACTGGAAACTCAGCTTAAACAAGCAAATAAGACTTCTTGTGAAATCCTCCAAAGCATACTATGAATCCAAATTAGCTTCCTCAACTAAGGACAACCATAAGGCATTCTTTAGTTACATCTGTAACGTAAAAAGAAAGGCCCAGATTTCTGCCGAACTGGTAGTTAATGTTGTGATGCCTCACCACTGGACCAGTAATGAAGGAGCCTCGATCCTCACCACTGGCACCAACGGGGGATGTATACTGGGAGGTTAACAAGTACACACACAGTATTTCCAGATGCAGCTCTCTGCATCAAGTGCAATTTCCCTTAAGAGCACACAGAGACCACAGTCAGTCCGAGGCTGGTTTCTCCCGATTTCTCAAGATCCCCAATAAGACTCCCCACTGGCACAGGTATAGAGTTGAGTCCTTAGCCAGGGTTCCAAGTTAAGTCCTCCAATGCTCTCTCTGTCCAGCCAGGGCTTTATGTCCCTACCCAGGTAGCTGACACACACTCTTGGAGATTTATTTTACATAGACACACACACACACACACAGACACACAGAGACACACACACACACCTGGGAAAGGCTGGCAGAGGTTTACTAGCTATGCCCCCTACTACCCAGCCTATAAGGTGGTTATCACTGCCACCTGAACCCCTTATCAGCTACTTTAAAGCCCTTAACAAAGGGTGTCCAATCTTACTGTGTAATATTAATATTAACACAAATGGTAGTTTGACCAAGAGCAAGTCTATAAGGAGTGGCCATATAGTGTCACCAAATAAATATGCAAGCACTCTTAAAACTTAAATATCTCTACAAAGATCAGCTACAATGAAATGTTTAAATATATTTAATAATGAATAATAAAAGAACAAAACAATACTAAATAGTAGTAGTTCTGATTTGAAAACTACAAACATGAATGGGAAAGAGGTTAACAGATCAATTCATTCATTTTTTTCAGCAAAAAGTACTTTTCCCTTTGCCAATAAAAGAACAAACAAGTTTAATGAAAGGCACAAGGGGCAGAAGTCGTTTGAGAATGAAGTGAAAACCAGAGACAGAATCACTAGAAACTCCCAGCCAGAAAAAGGTAATGAGAAATATCAAAATGAACTAATGTGTAATTTATCATCATATGAACTATCTGACACTGAAAAGCAAGTATTATAGAAAGGACCATCATTTACTCCTACTCAGAGTGTTGATTTTGTAGATGTTATTTTAGATATTAAAGCATTTGCTAGAAATATGTTGAAAATGTGTTTTAAAGGAAATGAAACATGCAACTATAATAATGTGTTTAAGAAGCCTAGTACTTTTTCACCAATATTGCATCTGTTAGTCAATGCTTTTGAAAAGCTGTGTCTTGAAGACATTTATAAAGTTAATGAAAATAAGAAGCCTTGAGCCTTGTAAAAAGTGGAACTTGACAAAAGATGAAAATTATGCACTGAAAAGTTTGGTAAATAATGTGAACATAATTCGCCCTGCTTACAAGGGAGGTCCTATTGTTGTTTTAGATAGATGCTGGTATGAAAATGAGATGTAAGAAATGCTTAGTAATAGTTTTTATGCTATTAACAAGAAGCAAATGGATAGGATGATTTTTAATGTCAATGGTGCATTGGACAGACTGTTAAGTCATCAAATGATAAATAGAGAACTGTATGAATATTTTAAAGTGTTACACCCCTTGTTACCTATGATCCAAGGTTTATCAAAACTCCACAAAAACCCGGTTCACTCCCCACTATGCCCTATAGTGTTGGGCCGTAACTGGGTTACAGAACCTATGTCTATATATACTGGACAAATTCTCAAACCTGTACTGAATAGTAATAAATATATTCTTAGTGACACCAAGCACTTCGTGAATGAACCTGTACTGAATAGTAATAAATAGATTCTTAGTGACACCAAGCACTTTGTGAGTGATGTATTTCAGTACATGACTAAAAGTAAGGATAATAGCAAAATGTATTGTTGGCAACTTTGGATGTTGTGTCACTATTTACAGTGATACCGAATGAAGTTGGTACTAATAACTCCAATGAGTTTCTAAGAAACTGCACTGATTGTACAACTGATAAGCTACAGATGTTTACATCCTTGCTGAAATGTGTATTGCACAATAATATTTTTGTACTTGATAAAATTATCTACTGGCAGAGAAAGGACTAGCTATGGGCACCTTGTGTGTCAATAGCTAAGTCAATGCAGTGATGTCTGTATGGGGAAAAAAAGTATCTACTTAATGGAAGATCCAAGGACACGGTACTGTTTTATTGCAGATCTTTTTATTTTGTGGGTGGGGGGGTCACTGCAACAATTTAATGAGTTTGTTGACTATATATCAAACACTACTATGTATTTGAAGTTTTCACAAGCAATTTCAAATGAAAAAAAAATTCCTTGATGTTGAAGTTTGCAAAGATAGTGTAGGTGGTGTTACCATGAAGTTACATAAAAAAGATGTCACTGTGAACACCTGTTTTTCAGAGAAAGTATGCATCCTAGTTATATATTTAAAAATGTTGTCAAAAATCAGGTATACAGAGCTTCCCAATTGAATGCAGGGAACAATGATTTTTTTAGAACAGACTGCTGCTCTAAGAGAAACTTTTGAAAAAAGAGGCTTTCTTGATCAAGAAGTTAATAATGCCATTCAAGATGTTACTAGGATGAGAAATGGTAAAGCTAGACCTTATTTTTCTAGTGGTAGTCAATTAAATCAAGTTGTAGAAAATAAGATATATAGTAGTAAGTTAAGAGTTCCAGTTTATTATTCTAATAACTCACATATGTACACTGAGATTATTAGTAAGCGCTGGCATATTCTTACAGCAGATGATGAAATAAAAGAGATAATGGACAGTAGACCAAATTTTTTTATATAAAAAAAATGAGATCACTGAAGTGGCAATTATGTTACCCTAAGAATAGAAGGGATGAAAACAGTGCCAATATTAATTTTTGTGTGGTAGATGTACTGGATGTAAGCATATAGATAGTTCAAACTTATTTATACATCCAGATCTGGACAGGGCTTATACTTTTACGGTTTCAGCCACTTGTTCTTCAATACATATAGTTTATTTAGCATGTTGCCAGAAATTTAACAAATTCTATGTAGGGAAAACAGATAGGGCATTTCATGACAGAATAAAAGATCATATAGACCATATCAGTAAAGGCGGTGTTTCCAATGCACTTGCCAAACATGTTAGTGAAACAGATCATTCTCATGTTTTAAAATTCAGAGCAATAGGTAGAGTTTTTGAAGCAACAGAGGTGGAGATACCAGAAATTATACTGAACAGTTAGAAACAACATGCATAGTTCGCTTGAGAGGGTACAGTGGTCATGGTTTAAATGACAAAGCCCCACTCAAACCTATGTTAAAAGCAAGATTGCTGTTCAGATAATCTATGTTTTAGATTTTGATGCAATGTTTATAGTTTTATATATTTATAGTTTTATTTCTTATACATGCTTTTGTATTTTATTTGTGACAGTGATTGTGTTTTTAAGCAGCTTTTGCATGCATAAAAAGTAAAATAATGGTCCTGTTTCTTTAATAACAATGAGCTTTTACTGACTGGAATAATTGGTGATAGCTTTTTATATTTAAATGGTAAAGAATCAGTTTGAAATTACATCTGATGAGGAAGTATCTCTGTGAAAGCGCTTATGTCTGTTTATTGAATAAAGAAAGTTTTTACTCTACATACTGGATTGCCTGGCCAGTTCTGAGTCAACTTTGTTTTTTGGAGAATACTAAATATTTATTCACAGTGACATCAGAGTTCAAAACCACAGGAAATATTTAAAAATGACATTACAGGACAGTCTCAAATAAATAAATAAAAATATCTAAACAAAGTTTCACTATATTCCTGACTGAACCTAAGAGAATTATACTATTCCCAAGTTACTTACTATTAGAGCAAGGCAGATGTAGTGAATGGATCTTCTAGCCGTCATCAGGTCCAAGACAGACTACAGAATGCCCTGTTTCACTAAGAGACTTCTCAAGTTAATATCTCAAATATTACTGCTGGGATAACTTGCATAATGACATAATTTCTTGTCATCAGACTCGTAGTTCTCAGGTGAAACCCCCACTGCTGGAAGCTGGCAGTATTTACCATCTACCTGTAAAAATATATAGACCTCTGATCTTTAGCAGATGCTGGAAGTCATAAAACAATTGCATTCCTTCATGCTTTCAGAAGTAGTAATTAGTTCACTCTGAAGACAATACAGAAAGCTTGTCAGCACAGACTCCTTGTCTCTAGCTGCCTTGAAAACTGAAAGATACCATCTTTTATTTTATAGCATATAAAGTAATTTAATTTCAGCAATTTTTCTAAAATTTACAAGACTGAGGTTAACCTCCCGTATTCCAGTTTCCACTGTTAATATATATATATATATATATATATATATACATATATATATATATATATATATATATATATATATATATATATATATATATATATATATTTAAACAGTTACAGTAGTGCATGTAGATTATTGTTTTCTTCCAGTATAGCACACTCTGGCTACATTTTAAACAGCACTCTGCAAATACCCTTTTCAAAACATGCATCTGTACAAGCAGTTTGATGTACACATGACATACAGTTTTAATACATTTGTAATAAAAGCATTTTGTATAAATCATGTCAATATTCACAAATGAGATATAATTATTTACAAAATTCCAGCTAGCTGGACTGACAGTATCGCCTTTCATCACAAATGATACCACGCATACTAAACATGTGGAGACAGCTAAACTGTTGGCCGACAAGTTCTGTGACAACTTCACTCCCCTGTCCCCACCACACATACCCCATGACATTCCAACCACTTGGTCCTCTACCTTGTATCTCTAAAGAACAGGTTACAAATGCCCTATCTAAGGCCGAAAAAACAGTATCTATGGGACCTGATAACATCCCAGGTTGTGTTGTACATGGGCTCCAACAAGAATTAGCAACACCATCGGGTGCTCTTTTCATTCATAGTCTAAGCATCGGCTTCATTCCCAGATGAATGACGAATGGCTACCGTTATTCCCTTGCACAAAGGTAATGCTTCCACTGACCCCAGGAGCTATAGACTATTAGCCTGACTAGCCTTATCTGCAAGGCCATGGAGCAAATCATCATGGACCTTATCAACAGAGATATAAGTAATCTCCAAACACTTGACCCTACTCAGTTTGGATTTGTCAAAGGGGAGAACATGTCTGTTAAACCTGATGGACTTCTTTGAGACAGTCACCAAGGCCCTGGACAAGGGGAAATCTGTGCATATAGCCTACCTAGACTTAGCCGAGGCTTTAACACTACCTCCACTCAGGCATCATTGACAAACGCACCCAGCTAGGTATCCATCCTTATATCATTAGATGGTTCACTAACTGACTCACTGACAGAACCCATATAGTCAAAATAGGGGAATCCACTTCCAACAGCAGACCTGTAACCAGTGGTGTTCCACAGGGATCAGTTCTGGAATCTACACTCTTTGGAATCTATTTCTCTGAAGTACAAGCAAAAACTAAAGGTCTGTGATTGACAAAGTTTGCTGATTACTGCAAACTGGGAGTGGTCATAGAATCACTAAATGATGTCAACATCCTACAAGAGGGTCTTACACAAACAAATGATTCATGTCAAAGTCATGGCCTTAAACTCAGTGCAAAACATGTATTATCATCCCTTTTGATAAGAGCAATGTTCCTGCTAACTACCACATCAAAAGCAACACCCTAAGTACTCACTCAGTTATGACAGACCTGGGCACACAGGTTGACAGCAACTTACCTTTGCTCACCATGTCTCCACATTGGTAAGAAGGGCATTCAATATCGCTCATCTCATAAGTAAGGGTATTGCCTCCAGAAAAAAAAAAAGTTATAACCTCCCTGTGTTGTTCCATCATCAGGCCAATAACTGAGTACAACGTCCCTTTTGGTATGTACCTTTCCAAGCACCTGCAACAATTGGGGAGCCCACAAAGATTCCTCACAAGGAAAATTCAGCATCTGTCCTATGTGGATCGTCACAGACTACTCAGAGGTGATCACTGCATATAAGGCAGTCTCTGACCCTGCTTTATTGGAAATGCTACATATCCGTAAGTCAAATGGTACACAGATTACTCACTCTAAACACCTTAACCTAGTATGTGACTTTAATAGAACCTGCTAGAGGGACAGGTTTGTCTCCCAGAGTATACCATTTCTTTCTAACAGACTTCCACTTCATGTCAAACAGAGCACCTCAATGGCCCTATTCAAATGCATTCTGGATGCCTGGATGAGTAACCATAAATTCACCCTGGGGGTTCCACCCGTGTCCCTCTTGGACAGGGGCAATAGGTGTTGATCATTGAAATAAGGGTATAACTTGGCTAGGCTTGTAAGGGCCCCAGGACCATTAGCCTAGTAACTTTCTATGATCCTATGAATTTCTTCACAATCCTATACATTTCTTTTTCTGTAACTTGTAATATACTGGAATATCTATATTTTCATGTACTTCTAAGCACTATGATCAGGTTTCTCGAGCTGTAACATATTAGCCATATATTTTCAAAATGGAAGTCAAAGTTCATGTTTTGAGCTTCACTTTTGAGGTGAATTTCTTGTTCTCTGTTTCTTGAATGCTTAACAAGTGGGTTATGTTCAGAGACCAGGTCATAGTCCTCTATATCACACACAGTGTTGCTGATCCTAATACACTGCAATATGTGAGGAGCAGAATCTTATTATTACTTTTTGTGAATATTTCATTTATAATTAATCACCATCTAAACTATGTCTGTGGCATGAATTCTTCCTGAATGTCATACATCTGGCCAGTGTCATGTCTGAAAAATGAACGTGAACCAGTTTATTCACTGAGATATTAAACAAATAAGTTAATAGATGTGTTATTCAATATCTCTGTGATTATTATGTTTGGCCTGGGTCTTGACCGAACTTGGCTTAGCTCACTTACCCCACCAAAATAAAAATAAATAAATAAATATGTTTAAATTTAATACAAGGGTGGAAAGAGTTAGGAATTTATTTTCTTCAGTGGAAAGAGTTGCCAAATACATATGAAAATGTAGTGAAATAAACCTAATTAAAATTGAGTTCCATAATCTGTAACTGTGCACATTTGGATGTGTCCTTGACAAGGACGCATGAATGTCAGTGTACGGTTATGCCTCATTACTTTCCTGCTGCAGTGTCATTATTTCTCTTCCGTGCTACAGTCAATTTACAGGTATGTTGATTAGTGATTATTTTTGGGAAATTCAGAATGTTTGATATTTTATAGTAATCAAAACAGCAGAGCTACATGTAGTATGTTTATTTAGAGTAATTTTATAGAACTCTACATTACTTAATGCTTCTTTTCACAAGTTTGTCAAGAACCTATGGTGGATGTGCTATGAGACTTATTTTTGCCAGAAACTATTTGTACTTTAACATGCTGCCATACTCTCTCAACTGCATATTCCAGAGAATAAAAAGAAAGCAGTGAAGACTAACTGTCAAAGAGTGCCAAGTAACTCACATAACCCCTCAACCCTCCAAATGAGAAAGGTATAGTATATAACAAACATACCACCACTGGACGTATCAGGGAGATGGTACTAAGGCTTTGGTATAGGTAAGACTATCAGGCATACTTGGGATGCAGGGTAGGTGGAATACCCAAGGGTCTGTAGTAATTGCAGCAAGGATTTGAGAGAAGCATAATTTGGGTTTTAGATCCCTTAAGAGAACTTTCATGGGATTAAAAGTAAATGCCTTCAAGATTAATTCAATAGCAATGTGGCAGTGAGATGCCATTCCAGAGCTACTGAAAAAGTCACTGGGAAAACCCAGTCAAGTTACTGATGTTCCTACTTCCAGAGGGGTCTACAGTTTTTTTTTTTTTTTCAGGAAGAGATTAGTACACAGAACCTAAACAGATGGCTCTAAGATGGGGAGTTTTGTTTTATGTTGTTAAATTGCTAGTAGGAAATCCTGGTAAATAATACAATGACCTACATGTTCCTTGCAAATAATGTAATAATGCACTTGTTCCTGGAAGCAATGGTAAGCCACATAGATACAAGGCTCATTTGAAACACTGATTTATACAATCCCAAGGACTGGAAATTATGAAAAATAGTGCCCAAAACACAGAAGGGTAAAAAAATTAACTTTATATGTTATTTTTTGCACGGCGGGGGGGGGGGGGCAAGCCCTTTCATCTCTCAAAGATGTACATGCCAACTCCACAGTTACATCAGTTTGAAGAAGAGAGAAATAACCCAAAAAAACGTGAATCACTGCCAACAAATATTTAGAAATTACACCAACAATGATTTCCTATGGAAAACAGAGACTGATTACTGATACTCAATGAATTTCACCTCAATCATCTGTGGAGGGGGAATTTGTTTGTCCAAGTGATGAGACTTATATTCTGTGAAGGAATAATGAGCCAGACACATTCCTTTATTCGCTGAAACTTGTCACTTTTGTTGCAGAATCTTTGGGATTACGCAAATTATCATTTATCAGGTACTTTTGATTTGATTTATCTTAGAGACATAACTGGTGTTCCTCCCTTGTGTTTGAAACTCTGGTCTACCCCACATCTAAACATTGAGCTTAGTTTACCTGAGGGCTGCACATGTGAGTCTAATTGCTAGATAACTTAAAAACATAATAACTCAGACTGTTAATTTGGCCGTTTTAACCTCTGCAGTATTACAGTTTGTTAACTAGAAGATTGAGCAAAGGCACTATTATGGCAATTTGATTCAAGTTTTTCACCTCTACTGCTTGTCAGATGAAGGTCTGCTGAAAAAGATTGCCCATTAATTTTCCTTCTATGCACTTTTGTTGTTGTTGCTCACCAGCACAAGACCTGGTGGCACAGAGTTCTATTTAACTGTTCCTATCTACAGTTTGGTTAGTCACCAGTGTGAGATCTGATTAGAGTGAATCCTAAAATGAGACAGAAAGAGAGAGACTTTGCATGTAACTGCTGATTTTTCACTCAGGTTTGAAGTGAAGTGCCAGCTGGTTATGTACTGAGCAGTATTGTTCCAATTACACAAACCAAACAACACAGAACCAGCTGTTTATACAAATGCTGTATTATATAATCAACTTTCTATTAAATTACCAGCTGCTTTAAGTTTTACCTGTCACCAATTCCATTTGTGAAAAACATTACTAGTTTTGTAATAAAATATTATGAAAAGTAATACTAGCACTCTCTGCTACAGGTTTATAATTATTTCTCTTCACATTTTGTTTGATATCTTGGAAACAAATGTCAGACTAGCAGTACTGAAGAGTAAACTAAATACAGACATATTCTGTTCCTGCTGCAACTGCAGTTCAGAACATTACCGTTGCTCTGTCTATAAAAGATTAAGGGATTTGAGAAGCAACAACTACATGGGAGCAGTTATGTTATTCTTTACAACTACGGTGAGTGCATTACAGTAGGCCATGGTAAAACTAGAGTTAGCACATGAAACAAGCTGAGTTATATAGTGTACGTTACAGCAAATCAGATCTTTGACAAAAGAAATCGGCCTTGACGAAGACATAGTCTGACGCACCTAATCCATTTTGCTAAACAATAATGCAGACCTTGGCAGTAGTAGAAAAAATATAGGACCAATCAGCTTCTATGAAAAGGATTAAAATGCAGATGTACAGCAGATATGCATGCAACTAGACATACTCCATGTCTCCTGGGCATGCACAATTTTGGAATAATTTAGTTATTTTGTTCAATAAGATCTCCTAGAATTTGTAGTATTAAAGCTGTGCTAAATTTATCTGAGTAAAGCTTCTGGTTTTTTTTGGTAAACCTACCTTTTCAGGAGATTTTCCAGTACTGAAAAGGTATGATGACCAGAAACACATACTATCTGGAGTGGGGGCCTATACTTGGAGGTGGAGGGGCTATATCCTAGGAGATGGCATCTAATTCAGTCTAGTCATTCAAAGCATCATTTTCTAAAGCTGCCAAAGGCCCAGGCTGTTTAAACTTTTGTTTAGCCATCATAAATGTCTTTCAGATATTATTATGGTACATTTTCATGCCTCTGAAGTATTTATTTGCATAATTATAAATAAACAATAAGGCAAAGCCTAGACAAAGCTGAATTACAGCCAGAGAGACTCTGCTGAGGTAACAGATGAATGGCTAAGTGCATCTTATACTGTGTATTCATGAGTTAGAACTACTGACTACACATTTCTGGAATGCATTATTAAGTTAGTGAATAGATAAAGATGTCTGAAGCTGAACCAGTTCTGCCTTTATATTCAGCAAATATAATGGACACCCAACAGGTGAAAAAATGCTGAAAAAAATCATTGTACTTTCCACACAATGCATCACATCATCCCAGCTTGAATCAGCATTTGATTGCACGTTATAGTCCATAATTACGAGGTAGAAAATGACTAAAGACCTCAGGTATATTGTAATGTATTTTTGTACAGACATTTCATTTCTGAGCATTTTCCAAAACAGCTCAGTTTAAGAAATTGCAATATTAAATTTAGCACTTGAATTCAGATGCATTACAGTATGCAAATGTATTTCTAGTTCTCGTAACTTTAAGAATTTAGTAACTGCTTCACTACACAACGTAATATAATCTAAATATAATCTGACAGATATTTAGCTACTAGCTCATACAGCTGATATTTGCTTGCATCTTAACAAAAAGTCTGTGTCCTCTCATCTGTAAAGCAATAATGAATATTTTCCCAGCACACTTACCCATGAATAGTCTAATGATTGCCAGGCATAAAAGAGTTTTGCCTGGGTATGTACTGTGTTAGCCGACACATGATTTCCTGAATTATTCATTGGCTAACCTCATGCAATGAATGATAATATTTTGTGTGTGGAAAGGTTTTGAACTGATGATCGCTTTAGGAATATATTATTAGTGAGATACAGCATTAACAGACATACTAACCTTAGAACATGGGATATAGTGGGCTTTGCCCCTCATACAATAAGCACATTTTCAGCTTAGTCATCCATCCTAAATGAGGTTTGTCACAGAACAGTAGTGCTTTGTTAGATGTCTGATAAAACAGGCGTTGATAGATCTTAAACAGTCCCATGGGTTTCTGTTTACAAATAATAAAATTTCATTATTTAGTCAAACATTGTAAAAAAAAAAATCTAATTTCACACCCACCCAGCTATTTAGAAAATCTCAGTACATTCAATCAAAGGTGGGAATCGATATTAAATAAAATAATCACCGTTAGTTGCCAGCTACAGTAATACAGGGTAAGTTTCTTTTGAAACTGGGGTCAGTTAAAAAAAAGTAATGACTGAAGAAAATAATTCTGATATTTAATAATCAGATTTTAATTTTATTAAGAGCATTATTTTGCAAAAAAAAGAAATTTATAGAATTTGTTCTGAAGTTATAAATTAACAATACCCCGTTTTTGAGTAGAAGCATGAAGATCATGCATGCATACACTTAGAAATATTAGTTTTAACCATCATCAGCTGAGGAAAACAATATGAAGGTGTGTGTGTTTGTGTGCTTGTGTGTGTGTGTGTGTGTGTGTGTGTGTGTGTGTGTGTGTGTGTGTGTGTAGACAGAGCTGAGTGTTTATTTACTGGTTATGAGTTACAGTATTTTTATTTCATTTCCTAGATCAGTTTGGCAGGCTTTGTATTTTTTGTAATTAATTAATTAATTAATTTAATATTTCTAAATATTGTATTCTACATGTGAAGAATTTTTTTATATCAGAAGATACAAACATCAGCTTGCAGATAGACCAGTTTCACATAACAGCATTAATGCTTCAGAATGTGATTACCATCAGCTCAGGTACAGATGGGTATCCAAAGTGTTATAGGAATGGCCAGGGAATGGGGGGCTTCAGATTAAAAAGATGAACTTTCCTGTCTCCAGACAAAACCAAGGATCTGTTACTGTTGTGTACATTTTGTTTTTATGGTCAAGCAGAGTACAGCTGTATTGCTGTTATAGTGTAATATAAGTAGAAGTTCTTTATCTCAGGGTCCAAAATATCATTATATACTAGTATCTAGGAGAGTATAAGTCACAAACAGAAAAATCCATTCAGAGCCAAAGATGTCATATTACCATATACCATGTCTCCTTTCTGTACCCTCTGTCATTAAAGGTCTTTGCCTCTTGAATAAAGCACAGCCCCTGCTGATTACCACTTCAATGGCAACCCCCTAAGCACACAACCTGTGGTGAGAGACCTGGGTACTCAGGTTGAGACAATCTCACATTCAACCATCATGTAGTGGCAGTGGTCAGAAAAGCCTTTTACTTGGTTCATCTCATAAGTAAAGGTATTGCATCCAGAAAAAAAGGAGGTTATTACCTCTCTATATTCCTCCCTCATTAGATCAATAATTGAGTATAATGCACCATTTTGTATGTACCTCTCCAAACATCTGCACCAAGTGGAAAAGCCACAGAAATACCTTACAAAGGGAATCCATGGCCTCAGACACCTGCACTATGCAACCAATATCACACAAACTGCAGAGCAAACAGGGTACAATGACAAGGTCCACAAAGTCCACTTTACTGACAGAGATTAAGCGCGTTCATTGAGAATGTAACAAAATTTCATCAGAATCTAATAAAAAAGTTTACACACCCATTTAAGTAATCCTCCTAGCAAAGTCACATGGCAAAAATCATCAATCAAAATAAAACTGGTCTAATGCATATTTAATAATAAACACCATAGTGTTATGTTAAGTAGCAGCATAAGTAAAATAATATGCACAGACAGAAATTTTCTAAAAATAGCAACCCAGTCTAATTAAAAGAATGAATAATAACATGTGATGTCCGTGCCCTGGCCCAACAATCAAGGAGTCTCAATCCTCACCGCTAACACCAGTGAGGGGCGTCCATACAGGGAAAGGATAATAAATACACACACACAGTAAGGTACAATTTCCCTTAAGAGCACAGAGAGATCACAGTCAGTCTGGGGCTGGTTTCTCCCTTTCTCTCCAGGTCCCCAAAAAGACTCCCCACTGGCCCAGCTATAGGGTACAGATCTCAGCCTAGTGGGCACGCTAAAACCACTAGCAACCTCTCTGTCTAACCAGTGCTTCGTGTCCCTGCACAAGTAGCTGACACACACACACACACACACACACACACACACACACACACACACACACACACACACACACACACACACACACACTTTGAGATAAGAGTTTATACAACCATACAGACACTCCTGGAGAAGGCTGGCATGGGTTCTCCAGCTGTGCCCCTTTTCTGCTCAGTCTAAGAGGTAGTGCCAGCTGCCACCGCCCACTAATATTTATCAGCAACTCAAAGGCCCTTAAAAGGGTGTCCAGCTATTACGGTGCAATATTACTATCCAAATTGTAAGTGTGACTGAACAGTCAAGGCTTATTAGAGTGACTTGGTACAGTATCACTATATACATGCAATGTACTCTAGAGCTTAAATTAACTCTGCATAAAACAGCCACAGTTGAAAGGTTTAAAAATATTTAATAATAAAAAATAAAACACAAGACAATACTTCTTTACTACACAGTGCTAGTCAAGAGTTCAGAGATTACAGAGAAATACTTAAAATAATACTGTAGAAAAGTTCTGACATCACAGAAAACAAACTAGTCTAATCTTCCTATTTCCTAGCTATATCTAAGAGAAAACACAGTTCTAAATAACTTACATCTAGAGCAAAGCAGTGCTGGTGATGTTGGATGTTCTCAAGGCAAAATGCTCAGAACTCTCTAATTCCCTCTCTTTAAATTGATAACACAGAGCTGCTTCATATGACATCATTCTTTACACTTCTCTGTTGATCCCAGGCTAACAGAAACTACATTTACATTATTTACACCTGGTCAGAAGCCAGAGCAATAAAGGACATTTATACATGCAAATTCTAGCCATTAACTCTTGCCTTAAAACAATAGTCAGGATGCCTCCCATTAGACATATTGGCTCCGAATTTTAACATCAAAGACAGTCATGAAATGCTTGACTTAGTTTTCTTACAGCAGAGTGCACTGTTGTTACATTTTCTGCAGTTAAATATCCAATGCAGTCTTTTCACATTTAAGAGAACAAGCCTGTGGCTTACATTAATATCTACAAATGACAGAATTATCTACAAAATTCTATCTGGCTAGGCTGGCAGCCTTCACCTGTCTTCACAGGACAATAACCTTAAAACACTAGCAATAGAAATAGTATCGTTTAACCCTGATAGTGCTGTGACATTTAACTTTAGTTGCCAACATAATTCCCTACGATCAATAAAATCATGCCATGGTCTACCTAATGGATTTTTAGATACAGTATCACAATACCAAAAAAAAAGAAAAAAACATGATTAGGGTTTTTTTTACTATATGGCAGTAAAGTGAATTAGTACTTTTTTTTGTTTTTTATATCATTTAAGTTTTCGTAAATTCTGTCCTTGAAATGGCAGATAGTTTTTCCTACATAAAAACATATACATTCATTACATAGAGCCAAATATAATAATGCCAACAGATTTATTTACAATTACAATGAAAAGTAGGATGTATAATTATGTAATTCACTGTTACTTAACTTTTTTGTAACACATATGGACACTGTGTACAAGCTCCACATCTAAATGTTCCATTTTTCCTCCCACTTAATCATATAACATATGTCTTGTTAATTTCTAAAACGTTTTTTAAACACCTAGCTCTTCTAGAGACAAAACATGGTCTGACACCTAGGACTTCAACTATTTCATCAAATGTTTTAAAAATAGCCCAATTGTTTCTAATGATTTTCTGACTCTGATCATATTCATGTGTATAAGTAGTAATAAAGGAGCAAGTATGATTATCAGTGTTTCTCTCTCCTTCAAAGATACTTTCATCCATTAGCAGTATAGGTTTAATAACCCCTTGTCTCCTTTTTAACAAGATTTCCTTTATAGGTTCATAGGTGTGTACTAGGCTAATGGCCCTGGAGCCTTTACAAGCCTAAGCCAATAGGATTACCTTGGTGTCATGCCACCAGACCTTAGTTCCCAGTGCCTCTGTCGAGTAGAGCCACTGAAGTGATCCCTGGGGTGAATTATCTATGTCCCATCCATTTGTCAAGATTTCTCTTGAAGAGGGCCAGTGAGGTGCCCTGTTTGACATGTATAGGAAGCCTATTAAATTGCATGGGCAGTCTCTGGGTTATGAACCTGTCTCTCCAGCATGTTCTGTTGATTGTGGTAATGACGTTGAGGTCTCTGGAGTGTGTGGTGTGGAGGGATTGGGATTTCTTTACATATAGCATTTCTAACAGAGCTGGGTCAGACATGATTTTGTAAGTTAAGCAGAGATTACCAATAAGCAGGCAATATGAGACAGAGAACAGTTGGAGTTTTTTGAGTCTGTCCATATAAGACAAGTGTTTTAAGGCCTAGAATCCTCTTTGTGAGATACTTTTGCTGCCTCTCCAGTTGTTGCAGGTGCCTAGTGAGGCACATGCCAAATGGGGCATTGTATTCGATGACTGGCCTAATGAGGGAAGAGTAGAGGGAGACAATGACCTCTTTCTTCCTGGATGCAAAACCCTTAGTAATGAGATGTACCACATAGGACTTTCTGACCACAGTGGGAATGTAGTGGTCAAAGCTGTCAACCTGTGTTCCCAGATCTCCTATAACACCTTCTGTGTTCAGTGGACTACCATCAATGTGGTAATTCATGGGAACCTGTTTTTTTTCCCAAAGGGGATGACGACACATTATTTGGCATTGCGCTTAAGGCCATGGTTCTGAAACCAGTCGTTGGTCTCAGTGAGGCCTTTCTGTAGGACATCAACATCACTTGGGGAATTAATAATAGCTCCCAACTTTCAATCATCTGCGAACTTTGCCAGCCAGAGTTCCTTTGTGTTGGCCTGGATGTCAGAGAAGTAGATACCAAACAGGAGAGGACCCAGGACTGAACCCTGTGGGACTCCACTCATGACTGGGCGGCAGTCTGATTTGGAGTCAGCTGTCTTCACATCGTGGGTTCTATTTGTGAGCCAGTTTACAACCCACTTAGTGATATAGGGGTTGATGCCTAGCTTAGTGAGGTTTTCTATGATTCCTGAGTGGGGAATTGTATCAAAGGCCTTAGCCAGATCAAGATAGGCTGTATGAGCCACCTAGCCTTCATCCACAGCTCTGGTGACTGACTCAAAGAAGTCAACCAGGTTGAGCAGGCATGATTTACCCTTCACAAAACCAAACTGTGTGGGATCCAGAGTTTGGAGATTCCCTATATCCTTGTTTATTAGGTCCATGATGATGCGTTCCATAGCTTTGCATATCAGACTCATCAGGCTAATAGGGCAATAGTTCCCAGGGTCTGTAGTCACTCCTCCTTTGTGGAAAGGGATGACCGTAGCAGTGCTCCATTTGGTAGGGACAAAGCCTGAGGTGAGGCTGTGACTGAACAGTACACACAGGTGAGGTGCCAGTTCACTCTGTAGTTCATGTAGAACACAGCTATGGAAGTTGTCAGTTCCCATAGAAGCTGTATTCTTGGCCTTGGACAGTGCTGTTTTAACATGTGCAGCAGTAATACTGGGTGCCTGTCAATCTACTGGTAATGTGATTGGTCCTTTTGGGGGAGGGTAAAAAGCTGGCACTGAATCTGTCGGTCAGTATATTGCCAATATCTATTGGCTCAGTAGAGGAGGTACCATTGTGCAGTATCTCAAAGCAAATCTGGGCATTGCCATGGAGATTCTTTACATAGCTATTGTGGTTGTCTTTACTATCTGCTGTAATTCTGTTTGCATAGCTAGCTTTAGAGGATTTGATGAGGGATCTCAACTTTTTGTTAAAGCTGATAAGGGAGTTTTTCCAGTCTTGGGACTTCACCTTATTCCGCATCAGTTTCCTCTTTCTGTTGTAGAGTTTTCTTATGGCAGGGGACCACCAGATTGGCTTCCTTTTTTGGAGGAGAGCATCTTGGTTCTATTGGGTATGGTGAGATCCATGCATTTGTGTACTTGTTCATACAGTGCATTGGTGTATAATTCAGCGGTCATGCAACTTTTCTCCATTTGCACAGGTGCCGTGAAGTTAGCCACCTCTGTTTCTAGGAGTCCAACGTTAGCTTTGGAGAAGTTTTTCATGGTGGTTAACTTTGTAGGGGAGGTGGGGGGGAATGTGGATTTGACACACGGTTTATTAAATCTAGGGGTTTTCCCCTACACAGAAACATATCTCTCAGCTTAATACATTCACTATTAAACATGGTATCATTTGAAATCATAAAGGCTAATCTAACATGTCACCCTTTAATTATACTTTTTTTTTGGTGTTCTGGGTGACAACTAGTGTAGTGCAATAAACTATTGGAGTAATTGCTCTTTCTGTAGATAGCACTTGAAAGAACCTTTGTGTCCTGATCTTTACAGACCAACACATCTAAGATGATCTCAGTTGTACTATACTTATAGGTAAACTCAAGAAAGGAAGTGGTAGAATGTAGATAATCTATAAACTTACTGGTGCTCATTTCCTTCTCTTCTCAGGCAATAAAAATATCATCCAAAAATCTGGTGTATATTTACCAGGGTGAGGTATTAACATTATTGAACACAAAACACTTCTCCTATTGCAGTAAAGCTATATTTACAAAAACTGGGGTGCAACTGGCACCCATCACCACTCCTTTCTTTTGTTGAAAGAACTGCCCATCAATGTTGTTGTTGTATCTTTTGGCTTTTCCCGGTTAGGGGTCGCCACAGCAGAACTCCGGTCCGCTAATGATTGGCAGTAGATTTTTACATACAGAGTTACCAGCCCTGACGTACAACCTTCAACGAAGGTATGCCCACTCACTCATGTCTCCCACACAGAAGACGCTTTAGCTGAGAATCGAACAGGCCAACGTCTTACTGTGAGGCGACAATGCTACCGCAGCACCAAATTATTCTTCAGAACTAAATCTAATAAAGTATCCAATACGTTGATTTCATTACCGCTAAATACACCAGATTCACATAAAACGTCATGAAACATCTCCATAACTTGATCTTGGGAAATGTCAATTGTAACCAATGCTAGATTGTTGCTATATTTGACTTTTCTAAGTTTGTACAAAAAATCCCATGTGTCTTTTACAATGTGTGAATATTTGTCTAACAATTTCTTAATTTTTTGATCAATATAAACAGCCATGGGATGTGTAATAGAGGTGCTAGCACTGACTATTAGCCTCATGGGTGGGTCCCTTAGACACTTATGAATTTTAGGAATACCGAATATCAGTGAAACAAGAGGAAATCTAACCTGTAAAATTTCAAAAGTGTCCCTTATAATTTCTTCTTGGTCTAACATATCTTGTAGAAAAAACTTTTTTTTGCGTAGGAAATAGTAATAAAATTCAATGAAGTTTGCTCATAGTAGTCATCATTAAATAAATGGCTAAACATTTTGACTAAATAACCCGACATTGCCATTACTACTATTTTGCTGCTCTTATTGGGCTTCATAAGCCTAATCTGTTTGTGGCAAGCAGATTCTTTCAATAATTTGTTTTCAGCATCTGATAAATTAACCACACAAAAAATGCCACTATTTCTTTTTAATAGTGCCCTAAAATCAAACTCACACATTTTTTCAAAAATGATTAAAGTCATAGCCAAAATAGGTTTAAATGTACTGCTTCTTCATAACACATTCGATACATACACATTATTCACATCTTTGAACAATGGTCTAAAATTCAGTTTTCTCAAAAACATATTAAAATCTATTAGTAACGTGTCTAAACGAGAATGCACAGTAGGCACAAAAGTCTGGCCTTTAGTTAGAAGCGGACATTTGTCAAAAGTCATGTTGGCAAAGTTGTAAGTTTTAAAATCTTCACTTTCACTGACTAAAGTAGTGGGAAGTGTCTCTGTAACAGTACCTGTTTCATCAACTGAAAATGTTGACTCTAAGCTGGAAGCTGGTAAGAGTTCTGTCGTCTCTGTCCCCTGTAGCCTCTGCCATTGTTCCGAGGGGGCTGGTGCTGAGTCTGGGGATGAGATCCTGAATTCCTGTTGGTAAATCTGTAGTTGTTTTGGTTCCTTATTCATTCAGATCTTCTTGGAGGAACTGGATATAAAGGGATTGATTGACTCTTCTCCTTCATAGCTATCTTCCTCCTCAGCCTAGGTTTGATTGACATCAGCATTGAAGTCACTGGGTTCGTGACTCCACCTCCTCTGCTTTCCTATTGGTTTAGGATATGCTTTCCAAATCACATACACCTGCATGTACGGATGTGCATGGACCAAACCATCCAGGCAGTAGGTAAAACACAAATAGAGGTCCAGCACAGTGGGTGAAAAACTTGAACTTGTTTATTTAGGTAGAAATTATAAAACATAAAACGCTGAACAGGAACCTATTTCTTGAAGAAATTGACATCTGGCAGCACTACTTGGATGACTGCTGGATGGTGTGGAGGGGGGATTTACCTTTCCTATGGGAATTTGTTGAATACCTCAACTAAAACAAATGGGGTATACAATTTACTTTGAATTCCAACAAAGAATCCATCACTTTTTTAGATGTGAAGGTTACCAGGAATCTTGACCATACCCTCCAAACCAAGGTGTATAGAAAATATCCCCAGTATAATACATTATTACATGCTGGCAGTCATCACCCCTCCCCCCTGCACATCATTGCAATATACCCAAGTCGCAATTTTTGAGGATGCGCCGCATTTGTTCTACTCAGGAAACTTATGCCCAGTTTGAACAGGATTGGCATAACCAGTTTATCCAGAGGGGATATAAAGATAATAACATCTGTCAGGCTAGGGATCAGGTCAGACAACAATCTAGAGTGGAGCTGTTACAGTACAAAAAGGTCTGATATCGACAGGGATGAACAACAGTCTATACGATTGGTAACCACGTTCGGCAGGAACTTCCTAACGTTTAAGAGGGCTATCAACCAACATTGGGATATCTTAACTCATTCCCTCCAGTAGAGCTCTTTTGAGTGAGTACCTTTAACTCCTAGTGGGCAAGGCTTCAGCATTTAAAAATTGAAGTTATTACCTTACATTTTTAACAAATATCCATTGACGGAGGTCATATATCAATACAGTTGTGTTTGCCGTCATGTATGCTTCAAGATAAAATTTTCCGATACCTTGTATGTAACATGGTTTTGGAATTATTAATGCAAATATGAACAGGCAATATTAGACGCCTAGAGGAGCAGTAGGATGTAACTGTAGAAACGCCTGGGGACATCACTCGGCTGTAATGAGTTAAAGGCCAACGCCAAACTCAATAATATCTTATCCTCCACTTGTTCATTCTCTTTCCGCAGGGGGCCAACGTTAGGTTCCCGCCTTAGCCATTAAAAATGCAAGGTTCCGCCTACACTTCAACAGTCTACTATATTTGGAAATAGGGTTAAGGGGTGTGTTCGCTGTGGACACTGTTCCGCTTGTCCGCACATATTTAAAGCTAAAACATTTACCAGTTTTAACACCCCCAAGGTTTACATCATTTTATGTTTAGAAATTGTAGCAGTGAATGGATTGTGTAC
Source organism: Protopterus annectens (assembly GCF_019279795.1). Classification (NCBI taxonomy): domain Eukaryota; kingdom Metazoa; phylum Chordata; order Ceratodontiformes; family Protopteridae; genus Protopterus; species Protopterus annectens. The sequence goes on along the minus strand of NC_056749.1, from coordinate 558,006,132 downwards.
TTGGCTACCTGTTCCTGTTCAGTGTTTTATGTTGGGCAAACATCTAGAACACTGAGGCTTCAAATTTCCTAACACCTCAGTGAGATCAGGAACAGGAGAGCCACTAATGCTTTATTCAAGCACACATTGGCACATAAAATAGCTAGATTTACATTTTCTGTGATTGACAGGGTCCAGGGTTCTAAGTTTTCTGAAGATGGTTGGCACACTATTGCTTTTTGGTCTCTTGTGCTGCCTAAACAAACAGGTTCAAGTTTTTCACCCACTGTGCTGGACCTCTTTTTGTGTTTTACCTACTGCCTGGATGGTTTGGTCCATGCACATCCATACGTGTGGGTGTATGTGTTTTGGACTACTTGGTTTCTGGGGTGAACTGAACTCGGTGGCTGAAGAAGATTTTGCTCCATTAGCTTTGTATTTATTTTTTAGTGCCAATGTTTGTATGGGTAATATTTATTCTCTGGACATTTGTTTGGAATGGCTGGTGTGCTTCAATCTATTTCATTTTTTTCATTTGAGTCATCTCTTTTGACTTGAGGCTGTGTACTCTAACTTTCAACTACGCCAATATTTGTGTGTTAATACCAGAACAATTTGAATGGTGGAATAACCAGCTATTTGGGGACTTTTTTGAACATCTCTCACTTTATTTAAAAGATGAACGGACTCTGAGTATATTGGTGTTTTTTGCAGCAATTTCACTTGATATAGGGCATGAATGAATGAATGAATGATTTTGGCACAATTGTGGCTGAGTGAATTGTCCCTATATGGCGCCATCTCTTTTGTGAACATATGAAGATGAGCCAAATGGTGGATTACAGCTAATTTGGGTCTTTTGTTCATTCGAGACCTGTGGTGTGTTCTTCCCTCAAAGGATTGGTTTGATTGACTTACATCCCTACATGTGGGTGTTGATGTTTGGTGTCACTTGGTTCTTTCGATGTTGGAATTAAGGGGTTGAGCTCAACTCGGGGGTTGATGAACATTTGTTTCATTATTGCTACAGCCTTTCATATGTTCCAAAATCTATATTGGTTCAACATTTACCTTATGGAAATTAGTGTCCAAAAGAATTCAGTTTGGTGTGTCTATTTTCACTTTGCAATAACCTCCTTTGTCAATTGGGGCTGAGAATATTTATCTAAACTGTGTCATAATTTGTTGGTCAAGCCGAATGGTGGATCAAGAGACAGTTGGGGACATTATTTAACATTGGTTCTTCTATTTTATCAAAGGAATGGATTTGGAGTACATTGGTTGTGTATTTTGTGTAACATAAGACACAGATGTTTTTGAAAGAACTGGGGACGAATTATATTTCCCTATAAGTACAATGGCTACTTGAACTGCCATCTTTAAAAAACGGGGACATTTAATGACTTTTTCAGTTAAATTCCTTTGGGGTGAGCTTATCGCTGATGTGGCTGCTCAAATTTATGTTGATTTTTTTTCTTGCGGTCTGAACTGGGGGTTAATGCCAATGTGTTAGGTGAAATTTTTTTATAACATCATTTATACACATTCAAGTATGCATGACTAACTTATATATCTTAGAAACAAAAAAGGGATATATATGGGGTATGTAAAGGTTTCACTAACATTGATGCATGCTGTATGAATGTACTGGCTACAACTGGTATATGAGCCTTATATGATGGTGTTAATATCCCTGATTTTTGACCCAGTGGTCAAGGTGTTGTGTTCTAACGTATATATACCCAAACAAATTGCACTGTAGATTTATATTTGTTCCCGGTTTTGTGGGGCTTGGATCACCTCATACTATCAATCATAGGCCATTTAAGTGTTTCCCTTGTGTTACTTTATGCCCAGGGATGGGCACAACAACCAATTTATCAGACCTTAGTAGCTTTTGATTTGAATCAATTTTGTATAGTTTGACTGTCTTGCTTTTTTGCATTGTTCATTGAATGCGTTTTAAGGGTCCTATTGACTCCCTTTTGAAAAAAAGGTTTTTGGGGGGTCCTTCTTGCCAACCTTTAATATAATTGGTATATTATTTTATTAATATCTCTAACAACATATGTATGTTTTGCTCCCATAATCTACATGTCTTTGTTAATACTATACATATAGGTGTTTGCCTATAACTGCATTCGGTGGTTGGATATTATGAACATTCTTGACACTGGCTTCCTCTTATGTATGAACTAGTGTCATATGTATGGCTGATATTTATATGTTTTACCAAAAGGTCAGTGGTCTATACTGGGAATATTTCTGCTGGCTGCTGGATATCATGACTATTTTGGATACATGTTTTATTTATACTCATGTTCATTTGAATTGAGCCAATGTTACATTTATGCCAGCTGTGTATGTGCTGGTCCTTGAACAACTGAAAAACAGAAAGTTACATAAGTTTAACAGAGATATGATGGATTATGAAAGGGGCAAACCCTTTGTGGTTTAACAGAAAAATGTTAGGTTTGTGGACTCCGATAGGAAGAAATCTGGGCCAAATAGGAAAAGACCACGATCAATGTTAAAAAAGGGCCATAATGGACCCGGTGGCACCTCAGGGGATGAATCTTCTTCAGCACCGATATTGATTTCACTCATCTTTCTGAATCTCCCATTGCTAAAAGACGTCCTAGCAATGACCCTTTAGGGGGTGTAGATGCAGGGGTGGGAGGAAACATAGGGCAAATAAACAACTTACAACAGCTGTTGGATCTAATAATACTCCATTAGGTTTGGAAAATAATGTACACAACATTTCCAGTTATGCTCTGTCAGAAAGTGAAAAACAGTTACTCAATAGAGGACTCAATTTTGTGCCTGACTTTTTTGTTTATGTAAACTCATTGGTGAATGATGTTTTGAATTTCTGTCGATTATTGAATTTAAGATTTTTTTGGGATACAGAAAATACCCAAAGATCTACTGATTTTCAGTTCTACAGAATTAATTTTGTTCCACCTATGGATAAAAATGTGGGCATTTTCAAAGATTGTGTGTTAAAAGATTTACACTTTAACCAATCCCTTATGCAAACATCAATTATAATCTAAGTCTGAACAACTAGTCATGCAACAGTTGATAGCCCGACAAGATCTGGTTATATTACCAGCTGATAAGGGAGGGGCAATAGTAATCATGGATTGGGAAAAAAATTTGGTGGAGGGGGAGAGACAGTTGGGGGATGGACAAGTCTACATGGGTATGCCACACGATCCTACATCACAATTCAAGAAAGAAATTGATAACGTTTTGAATTTGGCTTTGGAGGAGGGCATTATTAATAAAAAAAAAAAAAAACTGTTTATCATCTATCAGTTTCTGACCGTCATTCTCAATATCTGTATCTCCTACCCAAAATTCACAAGAATTTGTCCAATCCCCCAGGTAGACCTATAGTCTCTGGACATGGATCATTGACTGAACCCCTGTCGGCCTACTTGACAAATTACTTACAGCCCCTGTTGCCCCTAGTTCATGCTAGAATTCAGGACACAACCGATTTTTTACAAATCATTGAGAACATGCAATTAGAGCCTAAGTGGCTAATGTGCACTTTGGATGTGTCCTCATTATATACTAGCATTCCACATTGGGCTGGGCTTGAGGCCTTGCAATTTTGGTTGGATCAGGCTAACATCTATCCCCCTGGATTCAATACATTTTTGGTATGTTTAACTGAACACGTATTGACCAAAAATGTTTTTTACTTTTTTGGCAAATATTTTTGTCAAGTTAAGGGTATGGCTATGGGGGCATCTTTGGCCCCCATTTATGCAGATCTGTTCATGGGCTATATTGAACATCAGCTCATTTATGATGTTTCACATAACCTATTTCTTGAAGAAAGTGACATCTGACAGCGCTACTTGGATGATTGCTGGATGGTGTGGTGGGGGGATTTACCTTTCCTACGGGAATTTGTTGAATACCTCAACTAAAACAAATGGGGTATACAATATAATTTGAATTCCAACAAAGAATCCATCACTTTTTTAGATGTGAAGGTTACCAGGAATCTTGACCATACCCTCCAAACCAAGGTGTATAGAAAATATCCCCAGTATAATACATTATTACATGCTGGCAGTCATCACCCCCCCCCCCACATCATCCGCGATATACCCAAGTCGCAATTTTTGAGGATGCGCCACATTTGTTCTACTCAGGAAACCTATGCCCAGTTTGAACAGGATCTGCATAACCGGTTTATCCAGATGGGATATAAAGATAATAACATCTGTCAGGCTAGGGATCAGGTCAGACAAAAATCTAGAGTGGAGCTGTTACAGTACCAAAGGTCTGATATCGACAGGGATGAACAACAGTCTATACGATTGGTAACCACATTTGGCAGGAACTTGCTAATGTTTAAGAGGGTTATCAACCAACATTGGGACATCTTAAAGGCCAACGCCAAACTTAAAGTTATCTTATCTTCTACTTGTTCATTCTCCTTCCGCAGGGGGCCGACATTAGGTTCCCGCCTTAGCCATTATAAATGTAAGGTTCTGCCTACACTTCAACAGTCCACTATATTTGGAAACAGGGTTAAGGGATGTGTTCCTTGTGGACACTGTTCAGCTTGTCCTCACATATTTAAAACTAAAACATTTACCAGTTCTAACACCCCCAAGGTTTACATCATTTTATGTTTTGGAAATTGTAGCAGTGAATGGATTGTGTACTTGGCTACCTGTTCCTGTTCGGCATTTTATGTTGGACAAACATCTAGAACACTGAGGCTTTGAATTTCCAAACACCTTAGTGAGATCAGGAACAGGAGAGCCACCGATGCCTTTTTCAAGCACACCTTGGCACATAAGACAGCTAGATTTACATTTTCTGTGACTGACAGTGTCCAGGGTTCTAAGTTTTCTAAAGTTGGTTGGCCCACTATTGCTTTTTGGTCTCTTATGCTACCTAAATAAACAGGTTCACGTTCTTCACCCACTGTGCTGGACATCTTTTTTGTGTTTTAGGATATACTTTGCCTTCCTGGTAATGGCATCTATCTCTCTCACATTTCCTGCACTTCGTTTTTTGAGTATCAGCAACCACGGAGTCAATTTTACAAAAAATAGTGAAATACGTTGGACTGTAAAAAGCACATCATTCTTAATTTTAGAGTCTAACACTTGCGTTTCCTTGACCAAATGGTCAATAGAGATTTGATTGTATTTGCATAGTAACTTTAGCTTCTCCACACCCTGTTTGTTGAACAGTTCAATTAATTCAAGCTGTAGAGGGGAGCCAGCAACTAAGCCATTTGGATATTTCCAAAGGTGAAGTCCCTTAGGGATTCTCTCAGAACTGATGTACTCAGTCAAAAACACATTTTCTAATTGTAGTTTCTGACATTGCAAGAGGATATCTTCAAAGGCAATTAAGGTGTTTATATGAACCAGAACCATTGTTTGCACATTGTAAGTTAATGGTAGAGCGGAGCCAAATATTCAGACTTACATTGTCCACTCCTGGTACTGTGCCCACCCGATTGTTGGGGTTGATATTCAGTGGAGGGCTTCTAAGACATCCAGGTGTATGTTGAAAATCAGTATTTGAGTGTAAAGAAGACAGACGTCCAGTAGACTGCTCCATCAACTGCTGCACAAGTTTAAGTTAAGTTTAAGTTTATAGATTATCTACATTCTACCACTTCCTTTCTTGAGTTTACCCATAACTATAGAACAACTGAGATCAACCACTTAGATGTGTTGTCTGTAAAGATCAGGACAAAAAGGTTCTTTCAAGTACCATCTACAGAAAGAGCACTTACTCCAGTAGTTTATTGCACTACACTAGTTGTCACCCAGAACACCAAAACAAAAGGTAAACTTAAAGGGCAATATGTTAGATCAGCCCGTATGATTTCAAATGAAACCATGCTTAATAGTGACTGTATTAAGCTGAGAGATATGTTTCTGGCTAGGGCATATCCCCTGGATTTAATAAACCATGTGTCAAAGGAAATCTTGTTAAAAAGGAGACAAGGGGTTATTAAACCTATACTACTAATGGATGAAAGTCCCTTTGAAGGAGAGAGAAACACTGAATCATATTTGCTCCTTTATTACTACTTATACACATGAATATGATCAGTCAGAAAATCATTAGAAACAATTGGGCTATTTTTAAAACATTTGATAGAATAGTTGAAGTCTTAGGTGACAGATCATGTTTTGTCTCTAGAAGAGCTAGGTGTTTAAAAAACCTTTAAGAAACAAACAAGACATCTGTTTTAGATGTGGAGCTTGTACACAGTGTCCATATGTGTTACAAAAAAGTGAAGTAACAGTGAAGACATCATTATACATCCTACTTTTCATTATAATTTTAAAGCTGTTGGCATTATATATTTAGCTGTATGTAATGAATGTAAATGTTGTTATGTAGGAATAACTATCCACCATTTCAAGGACAGAATTTACGAACATGTAAATGATATAAAAAAATAAAAAAGGTGCTAATTCACTTTATTGCCATATAGAAAAAAGTCCTAATCATGGGTTTTTGTTTTTTGGTATTGACACTGTCAAAAAATCCACTAGGTGGACCATAGCATGATTCAATTGAACGCAGGGAATTATGTTGGCAACTGAAGCTAAATGCCACAGTACTACCAGGGTTAAACAATACTATTTCTATTGCTAGTGTTTTAAGGTTATTGTCCTACTGTGTTTAGGTTATTATTCATTCTTTTAATTAGACTAGGTTGCTATTTTTGGCAAATTTCTATTTGTGTGTATTATTTTACTTATGCAGTTCTGCTTCTTAACATAACTCTATGGTGTTCAGTATTCAATATGCATTAGATCAGTTTTATTTTGATTGGTGATTTTTGCCATGTGACTTTGCTAGGAGGATTATTTAAATGGGCGTGTAAACTTTTTTATTAGATTCTAATGATGTTTTGTTACATTCTCAATGAACGCGCTTAATCTCTGTCAGTAAAGTGGACTTTGTGGACCTTGTCGTTGTACCCTGTTTGCTCTGCAGTTTGTGTGGTGTTGATTACCTGGTTGAAGTGTACCTGTCCTATGCAGACAGGCTCAAATCACTATCACTCTAGTTGGTATCATACAGATTGCTCAGAGGTGATCTGTGTCTTACCTGCAAAGCAATCTCGGACCCTGCCCTACTAGAGATGCTCTATATCCATAAGTCTAACTGCTCAAGCATTACCCACTCAGAAGGCCTGAATTTAATATGGAACATCAACAAAACCTGCTGGAGAGACAAGTTTGTCTCTCAGAGGCTGCCCTGTCTCTGGAATAGACTTCCTGTACACGTCAAACAGAGTACCTCGCTGACCCTCTTCAAGCACAACCTTGATGAGTGGATGGGAAACCACAAATTTGTCCCAGGGGTTCCACCTGTGTCCCTCATTGACAGGGGAGACAAGTGCTGACTGAGGTTTCGTTTTGGGGATAAACTCTTGGCTAGCCTTGTAAGTGCTCCAGGGCCATTAGCCTAGTAACCTCCTGTGATTCTATGATCCTATGTGCCTCTCTGGCTGTGAGGTTAAGCTGCTGGAAAATTTAATAAGTAATAAATGAAAAATATTTCAGGAAAACCTTCTACAAAACAAAATACGCTTATTCATGACTTAATGAAATGGGTAAACTTCTTACCAGAGCTTTTATTTTAGTGGTTTTTAACAGCTATCCCTTTTATTAAAAAAGGATTTTACTTCAACAGACTAATATGAGCTGAAGTCAGGTGGGTTGCCAATGAGAAATAGTCCCAATAAGTATTGCTCGACCCTCTTCCTCATGGAAAGACATTGGACACTTGGCCTACTAGTCTCACCAGCATCTGTAGCATCACCTGCTAGATATTTTCATCTGCACACTATAAAGCTACCAAAATCTCATATGAACTCATGATGAATGTGTCCTTCAGCTTCAACCGGTCCTCTGCAATACTTATCACTGTTGCTAAGATGCTAACTGTTCCCAAAAGAGTGAAAATTCCACATTGTCTTTTCCTTTAGAAAAGTTTTACAAGTTCATGTTAAATTGCTTCTCCCACTCTCAGGTTATTCTGAGGCTGATAACCTTCATATTAGATAGATCTAGATCTTTATAACAGCTCCGGTGTAGGTCATATTTTTCCCGTTGTGATATCTAGAAAGGTGATAGAATTTTTGCTGGAAAAAAAAACATAGACCCTTTACAATTCTGTATTTATTACAATTTTTTTTGTTTCCTGTCCCAGTAAATGTTTTGCAAACTTATTATGTACACTGTTTATATACAGTGTGCAGCACCTCTGCTGCCCTCTGGGGCATACTGGATTTTCTTACTTTGATTATGAAATAAGGTCTAATTACAATAGTAATGTTTTTCTATGAAAAAAACCTTTAAACTGTTTTCTCATGATGTTTTTGTCTTACTTTAGCATTATGGAGTAAGTGGCTTCCAGTTTGGCCATCTAGTGTCAAACTCAATAAGTAGCAAAGTAGTCATTAGTTATCTCCTGTTACTCTTTAAATAAATAAGTATGCTAGTAAAAGCAATATTAGAGGTTGATTTCTACCTCCTCAGCAAGAGGATGCAAAGCTACTAATAAGACACCTAGCAAAACATATGAAGGGTAACTAGTGGGTTAAGGATATCTGCACATACACCCTCACCAGACCTTCAAATATGACATGCTTCAGAAAACTGCTGATAGTTGAAGTCTAAAAAATGTCTTTCTCCTTTTAGAAAATCATGGTTCTAAAACTAAAACTGAAATAATAAACAAAAAAATGCCCATATCTGGTATCCTATAAAAAAGAAGGATGGCAGTGCATGCCTTTGCTAGGAATTCCAAGGATATCTATCTTAAAGTTAATAGAACTGAGGGCCATTTGTGAAGGAAATAATAAAAGCTCCTTGGGCTGTCTGAGGTAACACAAGATAAAAAGCTGATGGCTTTTTACAGCATTAGTTTTTCTAAGACTTTGGGACTATAGACCTTCAGCCCTCTGTATTAGAAGAGCGCATTGAGAGACATTACAATTTTATACTCTGGCAATAACCGACTTTCCTAGAAGCTCTAAAGTTAAGAAGCTATGGTTTCAGTGAGCATGGGAATGGAACAGAGCAAATTACAGTAAATACAATGGCTTTTGAATAATGTGATTTGGAAATGGTCAGTCAGCTTTTCTTACTGCCAAATGATGGCTTCTCCTTATCACAAAAAGTGAATAAACCCTTTCTAACAAAGCCAAAATGTTTCTTTATTTAAGACCTCAGATGTTATAGTGGTAAAGAGCAAAAAGGACAATAAAAATAGCAAACAATATTGGAGTACACTCATGTTTGTTAACAGATGGTTGGATCTGTATAATTCCTTGGAAGCATTCAAAAGGCATCATGGAAAAAAAACAACAATCAGATTTTTTTAATGGCTGGATTTTTCCAACATTATGTGTGTTTTTCTGGAGCCATCATGAAATGCCATCTACTCTTAAGCTGTACACATAAAGGGAGGTTGCTCATCAATTGTAGATTTCACACTGGAGTATTTGGGACAAAAAGTCTCAAAGATCTAAACAAATTTTATTACACAAGCTGAATAAACAGTAGGCTAAATGTATGCACTAACTTTTTTTAGATAAACTGATATTAAAAATATTTTTATGTTCATAATTTCCATGATATAGTCAAGTCTTACTTGAAAGAAATAGCCTTGGTGAGCAAAATACTTCCTTCTTGGCTTATTAGCAATAAGCCAAAATACATAGAGTCAACACCCTTTTATAACGGGGTGCTTTGTTGCCAAATTTTCACAAATTACACAGTTGAAATGGTTATATCAATATCTTTATTATCAGGCTGACTTGTTTTGGTAATGAGTTGAATATATTCTGGAATAGTTTATAATCTTTCCAAAACCTTGTTGGTGCTGCACTTCAAAGATCACCTTTCACACTAGCAGGTTATGTAAAAGCCTTCTCCAAAATAGTTCCAGCCACATCAAATAATCTTCCAGACAATCTCAGATCTATAACTACTCTTGACCACTTTAATACAGCATTAAAAAATAATCTGGTGGACATAAGAGTGAATGTCTAGCAAGTTGGGTGAATTTTCACTTCTCCTTCTTCAGAGGAAATGCAAGGTAAATTACTCTAGCTTTTTACCTTTGAACTTCTGGCACTTACAATGTCACAGGTAAATGCTTTGCTGTTGGTTATAGCACCTTTCTGTTACTGACTAATGAAAATTATATTAACTTATGACTGGGAAAGGAATGTTGTATGAATTGCTGGACATACTCAAAGATAACTACCAGCAATATGTAAAATGAAAGTTTTAAAATCTCTGTTTTCTATGGTAGTATAATTTAGATGACATGATAAGTTACTGTTACATAAAGTGCTTGATGACTGATAAGACACTGTTCTAATGAAGTCCTTACTTATTCTGGATGAAAGGGCTTAGTGGTTAATAATGTATTGATGGTTAATAAGTCCTGCTGGCTATTTAGGAGTACATCCAGCCGTGTCTGTTTAGGCTACTGGTTACTTTTCCACTGTTCTGTAACTCTTGGTGACTGTAGTTTACCTCCAGACTACTTCTGAAAAGGGTAATCAGACCAGTTCATCATTCTGAGTAACAAATGGAAAGTAAATGAAAATAAAGTAATATGTTTAAAATTAATTCAAATGTTAATGCATAATTCAAAATGGTAAGAGCTAGATGTTTACTATACTTCATGTGCATGTTGATTTGTCAGAAGGGCTTGATCACATGAATAACCCTTTAATAGGTGGGGGATATGACCTTCTTATCTATAACCCACAATCTAATCTAGCCCTGATAATACTTCAACAAAGAAAGTGGGTTTGAATTCAGCCACATCCTGTTTTTTTTTGTAACAACATACTTACACAGTAAGTTAGACTGTAACTGGTAAAGAGCAGGGATATCAGCATTTGATGCACAAAGAGCTTCAATAATGAACACACCCTGTTAGAAAAATTATTTATTAGTCAGCAAAATGGTGGGAATATGCTTACATTATGAAAACATTCTATTATACAAAAGTACAACATAGACAATGGCCCAGTGAACTGTAGTTAACTGCTAACTTATATTCAAAGAATATTTACATGTGCTATAAATATGTAAAATGGCAAATACTTCCTTAAAGTCTTTACCTGACAGATACAAAGCACGTGGTTTGATTCTGACCTGTGGTTACTGGCTAGGCTTGTAATAGTCTGCAGAGTGATAGCTTAGTATTTGCTTATGAGCCAGTCAACATAAGTGTGAACACATTTACGAATGTACCCCTCATCAGATGTAAAGCTTTCTATAGTCACAAAATTGGGGGTTGGCATAATGGTCAGGGAGTTTACTTTGCAAACACAAGGGCCAGTTTGCTTCTCACATTTACTCACTTTCTTATTACTGGTTAGGTGTGTAGTAGTCTGCAAACTGATTTGCCCAGTATTTAACTACTGACCTATGAAAATATGTTTATATGTATAATTAAAAGCTAAAGCTTGAATGAATCAAAAAGTCTTACAAAAAAAAAAAAAAAAAAAAACAACATCGCATTGATTAAAAGCTGGTGTTCCCTATGCTTTCTCATGTACCTCAGGCCTGAGGCAGCCTGTTCTGAAAAATTATTACAAAATCCATAACCTTTACTTGATTTTAAGACACAGCATCATCATCACTTCTGAAGCTATTAATCTGTCAATGTCACATACCTCAAGCAGTGATGTTTGGATGTTACGTGAATTTTTAAATTTCAAATGACAGTTATGTTCTTCTTCTATATTCTTTTAATGTATTAATAGTTTTACATTTAATTGCATCTTAAATATGTTCAATTATTCTGTTTCCTCTCTCGGGTATCTTTATTACATAAAAAAATCTGGCATAAGCAGGTAGCCACAAAGATGACACATTCAGTAGTGCAATCACAGTACCAACTAAAAATATGTATTAGCCATGCTTATGGCACACAGGGTATAGCTGAGACTAGAGCTGAGGTCACCTGGGTCTGAGTGTCACAGGCATTTGGCAGTTTGGTGAAGAAGAATGGATATGTCCATCGTGTGAAGTGGGAAGGGTAGGTCCTGTCAAACCACTGAAAATCTGGTACTCTTAGAGAAGGACCTGACAGATGATAATACCCCGGGGTGCAGGCTTGAGATTCAGCAAATTACTAGGTGGCAGTAGCCTCTACATGGGATGTAGGAGTGAGTGTGCACATCATTGCAGGTATTTTGAACCAATCTGATGATGTCACATTAGCTCATCTCAACTCCCAGCAGAAGCTGTTAGGTATAATAATACAAAATAGCTCTCATTTGCCAAGTTAGCTCTCTAATGTATGCCTGGATGGTGGACCTTTATACAGATCTCATGCTCAAAGCAAGACTGAAGGATAATACTCCACATCAAATATCTAGGATTAGTTGTCAGATCTAACTGGTTAGCATTTTTATTGCAAATGTTAAAAATATATTTACCATATCTAGAGCTAATGAAAAGCTTTCACCCAGCCCTTTGTAATGTTCATCTCTGCCAGCAAACTCTGTCTGCTTTTCCTAATTACCTCTCATCATTTTTACTATTTCCATAGTATGTGGTACAAAACCTAATCTGATTATACAACTTTTTTCTATATTTATTTGCATTGTTGTCAATTTTGCAATAATCTACCAAGATGGCAGCTAAATCTCCTTTTATTTGATTTGCTTGTAAGTTTGCTTACATAAATTATATAGTCCATAACTTCTGTTAGTTAACCTATTTCTTGATTAATCTAAGTCATCACATTATCTAATGGGGATAAAGGGTTTATAAATATTCTCAAAATGATCATTTGGGAGATTAGGTTTTGTTCCACATATTATGAAATTAGTCACCAAGATGAGGGAGTAACAAAGAATAGTTCTTGGTATTGGATGCATTTTTCAATTGGCCAGCATCCTGCTTGCCCACTGCAGCTTGACATGGATCCAAAGTGCTGCCCACTGACATGACCATGCTTTCCTGTGTCTTTCCAATACAGCTACTGTGCCATGCACAGCTTAATGAGTTTGAATGTGTTGACCAGCTGCATTTCCTATTTTTTCTGAGGGCCGGTCATGCAGTAGGGTGGGCTGCCACCCTCTTTAAGGTGTTGGTTGCTAACTTCCAAAGTCTTTTGCTGGGTTCTCCAGAACCAAGGTCATTCATGAATCCTAGGTCTGCAGGGTTACAGCTAGGCCTTCATCCATCTGCACCATCGAGATGGCCTTTAATCCATTTAAAACCAAAAATAGAAGATGGACTAAAGGGATAGCATAAAATATTGGAGAGAATTAAAAACAATTATAAAGGGTCTAAGCAATGAGGATGTTTTAGATTTATATGCTGGAAATGAACACAAACCTGACTATATGACTGAGGTAAAAAAAGTACTCATAGATTAATATTGAAAGTGCCTGTTATTAAATAAAAGCTTTTAAAGAGACGCATATAAGATTTTCTGCCAGTATTACAAAACATGACTGCCTATACATTTTTTCAATACAAACAGGCTCAGGTAAACACATTCTGTATACATATTACTTTTGTATTTGCTGAGTGCACACTCTGCAATGTCAAATGGGTTGATGAAGGTGATAGTGGAACTCAATAAAATATTTTATGTTCAGGATTAGTTTGGCCATCTAAAAGTAAATATAATGACACACTAATAGCGACTACCTCTGTCACAGAGGACCATTTTAAAATAAAATTATTTTATATATATATATATATATATATATATATATATATATATATATATATATATATACATATATATATATTATATATATATATATATTATGCGTTATAAACATTTTATTGATTACTGTTTGTATTGTTCATAGGTAATAATGATGAATTTGATGCATGTCACAAATATATTAAGATAGCTGTCCCTAAAAACTGCTCATGATATACTCTAATATTCTTGGCTAAAGATACACAAACAAATAGAAACCATTTTCAGGCTATGTAAATAATTTATGGAAAATATTCTGCATAAATCAAGTTCGCATTGCAGACATGTGAAATATAATTGCCCAAGTATTTTGAATAAAACAGCTATAAACACTTCCTTTTTACAGAATAAGGTACTGAGATTAATAAACAGATTATATAACAGGGTATATGACATGGAGTACTTAATTAAGGAAGATGACAAGATAATAAATTAACTGAATTAGCTTTAGTTTAGATCTTGATAATATTTAACAAAGGGACAACATTGTATATAAATATAAAAGCAGCTGGCATGCATACGTCTAGGTTTTGTGCCACATACTGTGGAAATAAAGTAAACACAAGTTGAGAGGTGGTTAGTAATAGTGAAGGAGTTTACTGGCTGAGTGGAAGGTAGTAAAAGAGGTGCTAGCTGGTTTTCAAATATAAAATGTCTTTAATTAAAAAAAATACACCATACATGTTTTAATAATGGTTTAAGAATTCATTGGTAAGTATTCTCAAATACCATGATAGCACACACAACAATACATCAATTTTACTAATTTGTTTAAACATCTACATATGGGTAAATTATTTTTTTCATTTTTTTAAGAAAAGATTTTTATTAATTTAACATAATTACAATATATACACAGAGAGAAAAAACTTCAGTGTCACATACTGTTATACAATGTTAGGAATACATTAAATATTCAAGATAATCTTATATAGCTAAGACATTAAGAGTCTTGCTATTTCAACAGCAATACTTCAAGGCTATCCTAACCACTAAAACGTCTTAGTATGATTTATAGATTTTATTCTGATCACTTAATTTTCAGTTTGACATAGCATTGCTGTTAAATTTTAAAGCTGTTTGAATATAGGAACTGAGTTTTATTTCTAGCTACTGCCAGTAGACTCCAGAAGAGTTTTTGTTATCTTCTACAAACAATGAAGTAGAACATCCATTAGTGTTACTGATCTAAAGAACAATGATCAGACCATTACTCCTTAAAATCATACTTATCTCTTCCCAATATACATTTAATTTTTCACACTCCATAAACATGTGTATCCAATCAGATTTTACAACTTTACTAAATCTCCAACAAACTGAAGAAGTCATTTAACTAAACTTGTGGATTTTATAGGGAACAATAAACATTCTTTGTATATATGTCCACATCAAAAACTTTTCAGTATAAACTTAAAGTTCTTTGACTAACTGATTTAAGTCACACAATTTTACTCTTAATGAGTCATTCAATACACTACTATCTAAAAAGTTCCAGGATTGTGCATCAAAATTATTACTATTATTTATAATTAGCTTATATAACCTGGACAATCTTCTACTGTAGGTCAGTTTAACTTCAATGGTAGCATTCATAAGTTTAGTAATTGATCAGTGTTCTGTTCCTCTTTACTGATATTATCTACAAATGTATTTAATATCTTACTGATGGATAATATTAACTGCTTAATATATTTATCTAACTTATAATCTTTCATTAAATATTCTGATGACTTAGCTTTTCCTTTTTCAAAGCAATCGGACCATAATACTAATACATTCCTTTTTAATAAATTCATTTTAACATTGTTCTGATTTTCCTTAAATCTAGAGGTGTGTGTAATGTGAAAGGACAAAAATTTCCATTTTGATATAATGGAGTTTTAAAACATATTTCTTAATTCTTTTAAGAAGTGATTTCATATTTTCAGAGTCTAAAGATTGAATGAATTTTCTTCAATGGTAAATTTTATTAACTACATGAAACAATTGTTACTTATTTCTAATTTATCATATTTTATAAACTTTTAAGAATATAGTATAATCTGTTCCTGAATGGTTTTCCATTGACTAGTTTAGGCTGAGTCCATCGAGATGTAACAGAGTTAAAATTTGCAGTAACTAAATAGGATTCTACATCTGGGAAGCTAATATTTATTGATTTACTTATTTATTTATTGCATGTGTTGCCCGGGAAAGTACACTGGGCCTGGAGGAGCTCATTTTCAGTGGAGGCCCGGGGAGAAAAGCTCCACATTATTACATACAATTAATTAAAAACCGTGTTAATACATAAATAAAATGGGCACAGTCAGATATATAAGACAAAATTGGCAGATATATAATTTCATTAATTGCACACAAAGGACAAATTCTGTAAGTGAGAGCATAAATAGAAACTGGACTATAAAACGCAGCTTAGAACAAGAGAGTAAGGATGCAGTATATGTGAGTTAGAAAATAATATATACATGTGAATGTGGTGGATTTAAAGTTGGGGAGTGTAGAGTTCAGGGTGAAAAGCAGGTGAACAGAAAGAGTCAGGGTGACAAGCAGGAGAGAAAAATAGTAAGAAAGGTACAGAGAAGAATAGTGGGAAAATTTAGAGAATTGAAACAGCTAGAGGTTCCAGAGTGAGAAATAAGGTGTAGGGATTTTTATTTGGGATACAGGAGCATAGCCAATGAGAGACAAAATGTGATTTTAGGGATTTTTTTCTAAAAGAAGCAGGCTTACTGATAATTCTCAGTGAAGGAGGAAGATTATTTCATAACTTAGAAACAGCATAGGAATAGAGCATTTGGCCAGCTGAAAGTTTGGGTTTCTCTATAGACATTTTGTTTTCTGACCTGAGGTGGCGATTGGGCTGGTACAAACTGGAAGCAAAGCTCTCTTCACCCAAAACTAGACTAGACAGTCATGAGGAGAAGGTAAACACTTGTACCACACCACACTCATCACATAGTCCCTCAAAACCTACACCACAAAAACACACACATAGCAACACAAAACACACACCTACAATCACCGAGGTTCTCAATAAAAATCTGCTCAAGCAACAGAGACCTCCAAAGCAGAAACACATGCAATATTCCACTCACTAGGCTAAACAAGGAGAAAGTTACTGTCAGCTGCCAGGATGTGCCACATAACATACGCACTCAGGTCACTCCACAACAAGTGCAAATATGACTCTGTCATTGTCCATGTTGGTGTGAATGACCTCAGACTTACCTCCCTGGACTACATGAAAAGAGACATGGAGGAGCCCTCCGATTTTGTAGCTCAGGCACATATGACCCAAGCTCTGAGTAGCATCCTGCCATCACCCTGAATGATACCACGGTACAAGGACAACATGATTAACTTCAACAACTGGCTAAGCTTCTGGTGTCATTCTAAGGGGATCCAGTATCTGTCTGCCTGGGATGACATGATCGACAAACCCCAATGCTTTGCCAGAGATGATCTGCACCTGTCGCCTTGGGATTCTGGATACTGGCTAAAGCTCTTGCCACCCCATAGAGCTTTTTTTAGGCAAGGTTCAAACGACAAATTCACCACCGTAACAGGTATAAGCAAGCAGAATCTGAGGGTAATGCTACTCAGTGCTAGAAGTCTAAACCTCAAAATTCATTCACTCGAGGCACTCCTTAAAATGGAGAACATCGACATCTGTGCAGTGACAAAGACCTGGTTCAAGGCTCCAGAGAGCACCCCTGCATTACCAGACTATAATTCATACCACACCTTTCGGCCACCTAACCTGGACCGAAACACTAAAGGTGGAGGCGTGTCAATATTCATTAAGGATATCCACACCTCCATGCTAGCTGCTCAGCATAATGCATCCGAGATTATCCAACTAATACTGGGCAAGACCGCAATCCAAACTGTAACTTGCTACAGATCCCCCACCATGCCCCAGGATTCCCATTCCTCATTTCTTGATACACTGGAAAATATTAGGGTACAACCCAACATCCTAATAATGGGCGATTTCAACTACCCCACCATTAACTGGGAAAACTACTCATGTACCAACTGTTTTGCTCAATGTTTTCTGGAATTCATAAATTCCAATGCCTTGGATCAACGTATCCACAACCCCACCAGTGACAGCAATATCCTAGACCTGGTCATTACCCACATGGGCAACTGGTGTTCCACACCAAAGGTCAATTCCTCATTAGGTAGAACTGACCACAAGCTAATCAAGCTAAGCCTAGACATCCACATCCTGCCCTCACCCCCCATTAGGGAAATCACTGTAAAAAAATTCTCCAAAACCAACTTCACTCTTATTAAGACAGAAGTGGCAAACTTCACAACACCCATGCAGACGGACAATAGAAGTACGACTGCTGAATCCTACACAAATGCACTTTATAAGCACTTACACGAGTGCATGGATCATGCTATCCCTAACAGAACCGAGATGCTATCCTCCAAAAAAAGGAAGCCAATCTGGTGGCCCCCTGCCATGAACAAAGTCTACAACAGAAGAAAGAAACTGTTGCAAAAAAGAGTAAAATCCCATGACTGGAAGAACTCCCTGGTCAGCCTCAGTAAGAAGCTGAAATCCCTCATAAAATCCTCCAAAGCTAGTTATGAAAACAAAATCACCACTGATTCTAAAAACAACCACAAAGCATTCGATAGTTATGTCAAGAATCTCAATGGCAACACTCAGATCTGCTCTGAGTTACAGCACAATGGCACTAAATATACAGAACAAACTGATATTGCCAAAATCCTGGCAGATAGGTTCAATGCTAACTTTACCCCCCCCCCCCCCAAAGGGCCCATCTCTATACTGGAAGAATGCAAAGTTCCTTTAATCACGGCTGCACAGGTTAAAGCCACACACTCCAAAGCCAAGAACACAGCATCCATGGGACCTGACAACATCCCAGGCTGCATTCTATATGAACTACAGAATGAACTGGCATCCCACCTAAGCACTATGTTCAATTATAGCCTCACCTCAGGCTTTGTGCCCACTGAATGGTGCACAGCGATGGTTATCTCACTCCACAAAGGGGGAGCCACCACGGAGCCCGGGAACTATTGCCCCATTAGCCTAATGAGCCTGGTCTGCAAGGCCATGGAACGTATCATCATGGAACTTATAAACAAAGACATTGGTAATCTCCAAACTCTGGACCCCACCTAGTCTGGGTTTGTAAAAGGCAGATCATGTCTCCTAAACCTGACTGACTTATTTGAAGCAGTCACCAAAGCCCTAGACGAGGGTAAGGTGGTTCACACAGCCTATCTAGATCTCGCCAAGGTTTTTGACACCATACCCCACTCTGAAATTATAGATAAACTCACTAAACTAGGTATAAATCCGTATGTCACAAGATGGGTTGCCAAATGGCTCACTGACAGAACCCACATGTGTGAAAATAGCAGACTCCAAATCCGACTTCAGACCAGTGACAAGTGGAGTACCACAGGATTCAGTCCTGGGTCCTCTCCTGTTTGGTATCTACTTTTCTGAAGTACAGGCGAACACAGAAGGTCTTTAGCTAATGAAGTTCACAGATGACTGCAAACTAGGAGCCATAACTGAAACTGAGAGACCTTGGGAAACAGGTGGACAGTAGTCTTTCCTTTAATAATCACATCACAGCAGTAGTCAGGAAATCCTTCTACATGGCACACCTCATCACAAAAGGTTTCTCATCCAGGAAAAAAGAGGTCACTGTTCCCCTCTACTCATCACTTATTAGACATATTATAGAGTAAACTGCCCCTTTTGGTATATACCTCACAAGAAATCTACAACAATTGGAAAGACCACAGAAAATACCTCACACAGAGGATTACCAGCCTCAAACAGATGCACTATGCAGACAGTCTCAAAAAACACCAGCTTTACTCAATCACATATCGCCTACTCAGAGGCGATCTCTGCCTAACATACAAAGCTATGTCAAACCCAGAGCTTTTGGACATACTACACTTAAAGAAATCCCAATCCCTCTGAGCTACACGCTCTAGGGACCTAAACCTTGTCACCACAATAAACAGAACATGCTGGAGGGATAGATTCATGTCCCAGAGACTTCCCATACTCTGGAACAAACTACCTATCTATATCAAACAAAGCTCCTCATTAGTACTCTTCAAGAAAAATCTTAATGATTGGATGGGAAATAGGAAATTCACCCCGGGGATCACCTCTGTTGCTCTGCTTGACAGGGACACAAGAAAATAAATTTTCTTGGTTGGTGAAAGCCAGGGTACCTTTTTGGCTCGGCTTGTATAGGGTCTAGGGCTGATAGCCTCGTACCTACCTATAAACCTATGAACATGGTCAGTATAGATGAGAAGGAAGGGCAACGTTCAGGTTGGAAGATTATCTTGTGGGCTGTAGTTAGTTGGAGGTAAGTAAGATGGTAGTTGGATTCCAGCCAATTTAGTTGATGCAGTGAGAAGCAGTGTTGGGTAGAGTATTTAGCATTTGTAGCAAATTTGGCAACTTTATTGTAGCAGAAGTCAATATTATTTTTTAAGGAGAATTGTAGGTTGGTGAGGATAGGAGCACCATAAAGCAGAGATGGAAGTAGGAAGAATGAGGCAAGGGCCTTTTTAGCAGTGAGACTGAGGAAATAGTTATGAGAATATAGGGCACCTAGCTTTTGGTGTTTTTTTTATATTGCTGTGGATGTGAAGGTCAAAGGTTAGTTTGTCATCAATGATGACACCTAGCAGTTTGGTACTAAGGACAACTTCTAAGAGAGTGTTATTGGAGGAGCTAACTGTAAACAGAGATTTGTTGATAGGGCTAGTTTTTGTGGGAGTGAATAATAAAAGTTTTGTTTTGTTGGGGTTAAGGGCGAGGTGATGTTGGGACATCCAGTGCTCAGTAGAAGTGAATTCTTCTTGGGTAAGTTGCTGTAATTTGGTGAAAAACTTTGAGGAGCAGATGATTGTTGAGTCATCAGCATATCAGATGATAGTACTATGAGTTAGGGTTTGATGAAAGTTGTTAACAAATATACTGAAGAAGAGGGGACCCAGAACTGAACCTTGAGGAACACCTGTATTGGCAGTAATGAAAAGGAAGGAGGAGTTCTGCCATTTAGAGGACTGCTGCCTATTTGTGAGGTAGTTTGTAAACCATTGTAGGGTGGGGGGGAGATAGCTTGAGGTTGGATAGTTTGGTGAGTAGTAGGGCGTGAGAAATGGTGTAAATGCTTTTGATAGATCGAGAAAGAGAGCAGAAACTAAGGAGCCAGTGTCGCAGGCTCTATTTACTGTGTCGAAAAAGGAGATGAGGGCAGTGCTCATGCTCCCATAATCTTATAGGTTCATAGGATGATACTAAGCTATTGGCTCAGAGGATCTTATAAGCCTAGTCAAGAATTTGGCCCATGTTTCCTCAAAGTCAGCACCTGTTTCCCCTGTCCAGCAGAGACACAGGTGCGATCCCAGGGGTGTATTTTCTATTTCCTATCCAGTCTTCCAGGTTCCTCTTAAAGAGGGCTAGACAGGTACTCTGCTTGACAAGGAGAGGGAGTCTATTCCACAGATGGCAGAGTTTTTGGGACACAGATCTATCCCACCAACAATTTCTATTAATGTCACAGACCAGGTTACGGCCTTGTGTGTAGGTTGCGCAAGTGGAGTTTGATTTATGGATATGAAGCAACTCCATTCAAGGCTGGGTCTGAGATGGCCTTGTATGCCAGACACAGGTCACCTCTGAGCAGTCTGTACGAGACTGAGTAGAGGGACAGGGCTTTTAGCCTATCTGTATATGATAGATGTTTGAAACCCTGGATTTCCCTGGTCAGGAACCTCTGTGGTCTCTCCAGCTGCTGCATGTGCTTGGCAAGGTACACGTCGAGGGGTGCATTGTACTCGATAATGGGATTGATAATGGAGGAGTACAGGGATGTTATGACCTCCTTGTTCCTGGATGAAATACCCTTATTTATGAGGTGGGCCATTTAGAAAGCCCTCTGTACAATGGTAGCAATGTGCTGGTCCAAAAGTCAAGTTGTTATCAACCTGGGTGCTCACGTACCTCACGACTGATTGCATGCTTAGTACATTGTTATTAATGTGATAATTAGTAGGGATGCCATTTTCCCCAAAGGGGATAATGATGCATTTCTTGGTGGATGTTCACACCACTAGGGGAATTTAAGGCAGTGCCCAGCTTGCAGTCATCTGCAGCCTTGGTCAGCCACAGACTACTGGTTTTGGCTTGAACCTTAGAAAATTATATCCCAAAGAGTAGAGGCCCCAAGACTGGTCCTTGGGGTACAACACTCATTACGGGTCTACTACTAGAGATTGCTTCCCATATTTTGACAGACTGGGTTCTATCAGTCAGCCAGTTAGCTATGCATCTGGTAACATACAGGTTGATGCTTAGCTGGGAGAGTTTATCTATTATGCCTGAGTGAGGAACACTAACAAAGGCCTTGGCTAGGTCAAGATAGGTGGTGTGCACCATGTCCCCCTCATCCATGGCTTTGGTGACCATTTCAAAGAAGTCAACCAAGTTTAACCATCATGATCTTCCTTTGGCAAAACCAAAGTGTGTGGGGTCAATTGTTTGGAGGTTGTCTATGTCCTTGTTTATAAGGTCCATGATAATGCATTTCATGACCTTGTAGTCAGGCTAGTTAGGTTGATGGGCCTATAATTGCCTGGGTCAGTGGATGCTCCACCTTTGTGTAGAGGCATGACAGTGGCTGCCCTTCATTCAGTTGGGACAAAGCCGCGCATAGGTTGTAAAGGGTGCCTAATGGAGCTGACAGCTCATGCCAGAGTTCATGTAGAATACAGCCAAGGATGTTATCAGGTCCCATGGAGACTGTATTTATTGCCTTTGAGAAGGCATTAAAGACCTGATCCCTGGTGATGAGGGGAGGGGGGCAGGTGCTGGGGATGTCCTGGTTTACTGATGGGGGATATAAGGGGGTGAAGTTTTCACCGAACCTGTCTGCCAGCAGGTTAGCTATATCTATGGCATTTGTGTATGTGGCGTTATTGACCACCAGTTTAGAGCAGATTTGGATGCTACCTTTCAGATTGTGGACATATGTGAAGAAGGCCTTGTGATTGTCCTTAGTGGATGTGGCCAATTTGGACTCAAAGTTAGCCTTAGAGAATTTCACCAGTGACCTTATTTGCTTGTTCAAAGGAGAGATTGCTTCCAATTTGGAACCTGCTCCTTCTTTGTCTGGACAGCAAATTTTTCCTTTTATTATAGAGTTAGTTTATTGCTGCTTTCCACCAGACAGGTTTACTTTTCCTTGAAAAAGATGATTTTGGTCCCATCAGGTATTGCTAAGTCCATACAGCTATGTAGGTGCTCATATAGTTTTTTGGTGTAGGCTTGGACATTAGTGCTAGTTCCAACTGAAGGGATGGTGGCTGTAAAGCTACTTATACCTGCTCTGAGGAGACTGTAGTCAGCTTTGGAAATTATTTTTTGTTCAACCCTGACAAGGGGGGTATCAGGGGAGACTGACTTTAAAAGTGATTGCTTTATGGTCGGATCTTACCAAGAAGGACGACACTGTAGGGGTGCTACAGTGGCTACTCAAGTTGGTTAAGACCAAATCCAGGATATTTTCACCTCTCATAGGGGTGTTGAGATCCAATGCACTGGCATTGATGAAGTCAGGAATCTTTCGGCATTCATGTTTGTGCAATCTATGGTTTGGTAGTTAAAGTCTTCCATGATCAGGATAGAGGATTGAATCTTGATGGATTCTAGTAAGTCCAGATAGGTGGAGTGAGCGTCCTGAGTCATGGTTGGCAGTCTGTAGCTAGCTATGATTTGAATAGGTGTTATGTCAACGGTTAACTACACTTGGAGTGTTTCCTGTGGGTCATACCATTTGACCAGCCTGGAGATGTGTATGTCTTTGAAAAATATTGAAACTCCACCTCTTTTGACTTTGTAGCCTTCCTTTTGGGGTCTGAAAGTATGGTAGGAAGAGAAACCTGGTAAGGCTGGGGTGCTCTCCACAGCTCTGAACTATCTTTCAGTGACTGCACAAATGTTAGCATCCTCCAGGGCAAGGAATGCTTACAATGAGTGCAGTTTTATGCTAAGATTCCTAGCGTTTAGCAGCATGGCCTTTAAATTTCATTTAGAAGAATTTTTCATGTTGGTAAGTTTGTTCTCATGACTTTGCCTAAAATAGGCAGTAAGTGGAGGCAGGAGCCTTTGCCAGAAGCCTGAAGCCTGAAGCCCAGGGCAGACAGCTGAAGGCCATCTCTGGCAAAGCATCATGGTCTGTCAATTATGTCCTCCCAGGCTGTCAGGTACTGGATCTCCTTGTAATGACACCAGAAGCTAAGCCAATTGTTAAAGTCAATCATTTTCTGTTTGTACTGAGGCATAATTTTGGGTGATAGTAGGATGCTGCTTAAGGCTAGGCTATCTTTATATAGTCCAGAGAGGTAGATCTCAAGTCATTCACACCGACATGGACAATGACAGAGTCATTATAGTACTTCTTAAGAGACATGAGTCCATGCATGATATGGCAAATTCTAGCACATGACAAGCAACTTACCATGACTTTTTCATTGTCTAGCATGGTGAAGGACACATCTGTGTTTCTTATGACAGAGTCTCCTATGACTAGTATATATAGTAAATGCTTTCTATAAGCAATTCTCAGCTTTTTAGGATACCATAAGAATGAAGTTAACATTTTTTTCATTTTTTCTTTAAAACATTTTTGTCAGGTATTAAAGCTTTTGAATGCAATATATATATATATATATATATATATATATATATATATATATATATATATATATATAAGATATTGGGTAATGTAATTATTTTAATAAGTGCTAACTTATCCTCAAAAGTAAAAAAAAAATCATACCATTTTTTAATAAGTATCACTTTTTCACTTTTTTTTTTAAATTATTATTAATAATGTTACATCTTGATAGATTTTTATTCCTAAATATTTCAGTTCTTTTCCTTCCCAATTATATTTATAATTATCTTAAAACTTACTATCTAGGAATCAAGTTAACACTAAAGTTTCAGTGTTGTTATTATTAACTTTCCATAGTAATAAGTCTTGAAACTTTTTAGGTTCCTGTTCAACTGAGTAATACAAATCTCCTACATTTAATAAAATATCATTTACAAAAAGCTGCATTTTAGATTATCAATCATTATATGAAAATCCATCCATTTTTCTTCATTGCTTCTTATATTATTAGATTAGCTTCCAATAACTAACAAATAGTAGAAGGGGCAAAGGATAGGATACCCTTGCTTTGTTCCTTTGTTTAAAGTGAATCCTTGAGATATGTAAGATCCAATTTTAAAATATGCTTTGGAGTCTATATACAGATTTTTTTTAGTATTCCAATAAATTGTTCATGAAATGCAAATGCTTCTAAAGCTTTAAAAAAGTAATTTCAATCTACAGAATCAAAAGCTCTGTTGATATCTAAGCTAATTAGGACCGATTTCTTGTTCATTCCTTTTGCTAAATCTAAGATAGTTACTACCCTTTTGCATTATCATATGCCAATCCACTGACTATAAATCCTGTTTGATCTTAATTAATTAATCTACTATATATCTTAATCTTTTAGTGAAGATGGAAGTAAATAGCAATACATTTAAAAATGAAATAGGTCTGTATGAGGAAACTAACTTATTATCCTTTCCTTGTTTAAGTTTATGTAAGATTACAGAAAATGTCCATGAGGGAGAATTATTTTGCCTTTCTGGATTATCCTGAAAATATCACTCAGCAATTCTACAGCATTTAATGGAAGCAGACTATTTAATTCCATACTTACTTTAACATTTTCCCTCCTTTTATATATTCTTTAACTTCTCTTAGGGTAATAAGCTCATTCAACAGAGATATTTGTTCATCATTATTTTTCTTAGTAACATTTATTTTCTTTAAATAGCTGTCAATTTTGTAATCATCAAGATTATTTTTATCTTTATTAAGATTCCTATGGAATTTTGTTTTACAAATATTAAGCATTTCTTCTATATCTAAAGTAAGATTACTAATGTGAGGATTTCGGACATTACTGATTTGCATCTTTTTGCTTAACATTATTAGATTAGGGTCTGATAACTAATACAAATAGTAGAAGGGACAAAGGATATCCTTGCTTTGTTCAAGGAAAGTGCAGTGGTGCAGCGGTAGCATTGTTGCCTCACATCAAGAGGTTCTTCGGTTCGATTCTTAGCTGGGGTGCCTTCTGTGCAGAATCTGCATTCATGTGGGTTTCCTCCAGGTGCTCCAGTTTCCTCCCACATTAGAAAGACATGCACCTGGAGCATTTCTCCCTGGGCCTCCACTGAAAATTGGCTTTGTTCCAATTCGGACTTTCACAGTTAACAAATGTTAAATAACAAATAAATAAAATGAAACATCTTACTTCTATTAGCTACTCTATGTAGATTTTTTGAAGTCATTGTATAACTGTGCATTTTTATTTTTGTTAAAGCTATCTCTGCTATGTGCATTAAAACTGTCATTAATTTTTTAATGACTTCAGTTTTATCTAATTTGTTTGTTTTTCAAATAATTTGTTTGTTTTTCAAACCTTGCTTTGTGTATTTCATCTTGTATCTCTAACAACTTGTTATCCCACTGTTTCATTTTCCAGTTAGGAGCTTTTCTTAACTTTGTTTCAAACTCTCTGGCTGTTACTTCATTCCATTGCATATCCTGTACATTTGAATTTCTTATTCTTTTTTTTTAATTCTTCTATACATTTAGCATCTTTTGTCATGTTTGACATGGTCTTCAGAAATATTTCTCCAAAATGTATCTATTTCTTGTTCTTTTGGTGGAGTTTTGATTCCTTTTGCCTTGTTTCCCAATTCTCTATAAAACATTTTTGTCATCATTAAATTGCTTATTTTGTACTTTTCCTTTATATTTTTCTGTATATCTTCTAATTTTTCTCTGCCTGTGCCGATATTTTTTGTTTATTATTTGTGATTGTGCATGATAGATCCTGAACTGTTCTGATACTGTGCATTGCTTTTATCACATCTATCTTTGAGTATTTTTGTTGATCTGTTCCCTCTTCTATACTCTTTTAACAGTGACGCTTCTTGTATTAATTGCTTTATATTTTTCTCTGTTCAGTACTTCCATGATGGTATTTGATTTCTCCCCCTCTTTTCCCTTACTACACTAGATTTTTGTGGTAATACTTTATCTGTTATTAATTTAGCTGCACAGTAATTTATCCTAGTTAATTCTGTTACATCTATTTACTTTCGTTATATCGCATGAATTTCTGTGGACAGTCCTAATCACTGTGTTCATTTGTTTTATTAAACTTATAACTTTCTGGGTTTTATTGACTTTCTGTTATCTTTCGTTCTTTCACTGATCTTAATAGGTCTGTCCATCTCTATTAAATCAAGCAACACTTCTCAAGTAATTTTCCTCTAAACTGGGAGCACATTCTTTGTTCTCCATTTCCTGGTGGCATTCTATAGGTAGTTCCACAGCATCTTCCTGTGCCACATTGTCTTTGGTTTCATCCTGTGTCATCCATTGCTCTTCCATATGGGAATTCACTAGCCTATCACCCCACAACACTGGCTGCATCAGAGTTGCCACAGTTTCCTGTTTCTCCCCTTGCTGTATAACTCCAACTGGATGTTTGCACTGGTTTTCTATGGAAGGCTCCAAAGTATCTTCACCTGGCAACTGATCAGATGTTTCCTGCTCTACAGGTTTTGCCTTCATTTGGGGATACATTGCTCTATCCTGCTGATGTTATCAAAGTTAGATTTTCCATACTAAATCCTTCACTTTGCAGGTAATCCATAACCTCACTTTCCATTTTTTTAACTTCTCCATTACTAATCTTCTTATTCAACTTTTCTTCTTTGTTTCTTTATTTTTTTGTATTGCAAAATTTTCCATGTCTGGATGCCTTTGCCTATATTTCTCTTCAAATATATTTGGTGCTGGTCTTTTAGTTTTAATTATTTTTGCTTTCTCCTTTGCATCAATATTACACCACATTACATCCCTTTTCTTTCCGATGTCCATATTTCATCTTCAGATGTTTCCTGATTCTCCTGTTTCTCCTTACATTGGGGACTTGTTGTTCCATCATGCTGTGATGTAACCTAAGTTAAATGTTCTACACTAAATCCTTCACTTTACAAGTGTCCCATAACTTTAACTTCTATTTTTTTAACTTCTGCTTTACTAATCTTCTGTTCTGCATTCCTTCTGTGTGATCCTATTCTTTTATGGAAAACCTTTCCTGGGAAGTGTAAAAGTAATTTTCAGTAGAGTCAAAACAGCCACCGCAGCATTCCTGAAAAGTGGTGGTACCCAGTCAATTTTGGAAGTAGCTACCTGATCCTTTTTTTACCTTCTCCTAAACATAAGAGTTTGGATTCTACACCACCAGCAAGGGCAGCATTTGCCATGACTATTCTTCACGGTCTGCTCTTTTGACAGCAAAATCAGGGACAGTTACTGACCCTCAGAAGTCAAAAGTGATGATTGCAACAGTGAATTTTATGAAGAAGGTAGTACAGCTATACCAGATACTTATTATAATTGTATATGTTTAAGAATAATTACTATTACAACCCCTACTGTGACTCCCACAATCTTTGGCGTTATCCTGCTTGGGTAACCAGCGTTTGGAATAGGTAACCAATTCTCCTTATTTCCACACCAGGTGCCCTCTTTCCTCTGACATTGCCTGCAACCCAGAGAGGCAAAGTGAAGACCTAATGAGAGAATACTTATCCCTGGGGATATATCCCCTTAGGTCCATGTATGCTTTAGGACATAAGCTAATTTTTCAGCCAAGGTAAGGCAGTTCAGAAGATGGCATTGTCCATTCCTCCTTTTATACCACTAATGTCTTGATTTCTGAGTAGGAAAGTAATGACTAAGGCAAAGTTCTGGAATTTGGGCACCTGCGAGGCTCCTGCAAGTACAAATTCCAGAAGTGACGACTGCAGCAGTGCATATAGTCAAACATTTGTAGTTAAGTTCCTAATACTACTGCACTTACTTGCAGTATTATGGCATGAAATACAAAATGACAACTAACCCCATTTTCATAAATGTCAGGCAAAACATGCCAATGCATATGCAATAAGCATAATGCTGTGTGCACAGTACAGATATTACTGCGCAACAGTGGATGTTTTGAGGCATGTGCCTGAAAGACGTGTGCCTTACAATCTCTGGGTATACATTAATATCTGTATCATGCATACCCCAAAGTGTATATGTTGCAGATACACACCCACACAGTGTCTTACTGGACTAATAAATTGAACATCAGCATTTTTTTCAGTTTTAATTTATTTTACAGGTAGTAGTTTATGTACAATATTTATATGTCTTGAAACATATTTTAAGTTAAAATAGATTCTTCATCCATTTTTGATTGATTACTGTGCAGATTATAACATTTTAAATGTGTGTAATTTTGTTCTGAAGTTTTGGGTGTAGTCATTTAAGGAACTTTCTGTCAAACCATTTTACTCCACAGTCTAATATATAAACAGGTAGTAACACTGAATAACACCTCATCTGAGTTCTAGTAGGTGAATATATCCAGATGTGAACACTAACATATCACAAACACATACTGCTTTCTGTAACACAGCCCCAGAAATATTCACAAGGGAAGTGATAACTTGAAGGCAGATATAGAACCATAGAAAATACAAGGCAACTTGGCCAAAAGGCCATTTGCATCCTGCCAGTATCCACCCCAGGCCTTACCTCACTTTTCAAGTAGGAACAGACCAGTCATACCAGGGGAGAATGCCCATCAAATTATTTATCTGCCTTCTGAAAGAAGATAGCAAATTGCTCTGCTTAATCTGGAAAAGATGTTTGTTCCAGAGAAAGAACAGGTGCTGTGTCACAAATCTGTATTTTCACCTTGTATTGTGTATTACTTTAAGAAGATTTAGGACTCTGGTCCTAGTATTTATAGGACTGTTTGATTTATGAAGATTTAAGAGGTCTTTTACTACTGGATCCTTTATGGCACACTAACTGAGGCATATATAATCCCTAAGAAGTCTATAGCATACTAAATACAGGGATAGAGATTTCAGTCTCTCCAGGTTTTTAAGCCTTTGAGCTATTTTATTTAGGAGCCACAGTGGTCTTTCCAGGCGCTTGTTGTGTCTAGCATGATATTTCCAAAGGGGTCATTGTTTTCTATGATAGACCTAATTAGTGATAAATACATGTGGATAAGCACCTATTTTAATGTTGAAGATATACCTTTTGTAATGAGCTGTGCAAGCTAAAAGGACTTAACCATTGTTTCCACATAATGATCAAACAAGAGGGAAATATCCCTTCATGTTCCAAGATCTCTCACTGAATTTTCATTTTGAAGTTGAGTGTTGTTTAGACTATAAGCTGGAGGGAAGGTTTGTTTACAGCACATGACAATATTACACCTTTTGGTGTTTAATTTGAGTCCATTTTTAAAACACCAGTTAGTAACAAATGTGAGCTCAACTCTGAGTGCCTGTGCATCATAGGGGGACTTGATAATGACACCCATTTTACAAACACCCACAAACTTGGTTTACCAGAGATCCTTATTTATAACTTGGAGATCAAAGTACAGGCTGGATAGCAGGGCTCCCAATATTAATTCCCGGGAAACTTCACTAGTCATCTTCATGCTGCCTGAAGAAGCACCCTTTATCTTCGCTGTGAGGGTTCTATCAAAGAGCCAATTTGCAATCCACTTAACTACATAGGGGTCACTTTCAAGCACATTTAATTTGTTTCTTTTCTTAGCCTGAAGTATATTATTAACTACCTTGGCAAGGTCAAGGTATGCTTTGTGGAGAAAGTGTCCACTGTCCACTGCTTATGTTACCCTCTCAAAGAAGTTTTTCTAGATTTGTCAGGCAGGCTCTACTATTGACAAAGCCAACCTGCGTGGAGCAAGTCTGATAAGATTTTTGATATTAGTGTTAATCAAATCTCTTATGATGTTCCACTCACACTAAAAAAAAACTTTCAAGAGGCAAGCATCTGCCCCTGTTCCAAAAAGACCTAGCAACCCTGTTCCAATTGAACTTGCTACCCCCCACCTTCCAGTCCTTTAACTCTTCTATACTTTTTCCTTCTTCCTCCTGCCCCTTCCCCTTTTCTTTTGTTCTGCTTTACCCTACCATCTTTTTTCCTCTGATTTATTGAGTCCTGACCACAAATATTATGCTCCCCCATAATTTTCTCTCTTCTAATTAGCTGCTAGTCTTACTAATACACATTAATGAACCTTTACTTTCTTTTAATCACTTTTTTACAAGGGTCTACCTGCAGTCTACCTAAAAATCCTTATAGATGTCCTTTCTAACTATACAAACTTTCTTTATAATATGTGCAATCAGCCTACCAAAAGAGCTGTAATTAGAAAAACTAACTGAACTAACCTCAGTGGCGACTCTTGATATAGGACTGCAGGACAGCAGCCCCCCCCAGCTGTGACCACACAATGGTGCATTCCTCTTAAAGCCTAGATTTACTGTATAACATAATCGGGACTGCTGCCTTCCCAGTCCAGATTCAGAAAGGAGGCAGCAAACTGCTAATTTTCCAGAAGTCTATGCGATGCTAACCACATAGACTTGAAAGGGATCGGACTGCAAGGTCTGCAGTCTTGAATGTTGGAACAAGCAGGAGCCAGAAACCAGAATTGTGTCCAGCAGAAGGGTTGGTGCATTGAAGTTAGCTGTCTGTGACCAACAAGTTTATTGTTGCTTATTAAGTTAGCTGCCTTGCACAAAAGGGCTGCCTTACAGAGGTTGGATTATTATTATTGCTGCTTATTAAGTTAGCTGCCTTGCTGCCATGAACATAAGGGTTGCCTTATTTCCATGAGCAGGAGTTTAGGTTGCCTTGAACAAGGCCATGAACAGACTCCAGTATTAGGCTTGCTGCAGTGAATGGAATTGGGTACAAGGTGTGTTACACTTGCTGCAGAGGTTGGATTATTTGAACAGAAGGGTTGCCTTATTGCTGCCATGAATGGGGGTTTTGGTTGCCTTGAACAAGCTGCCATGAACTGAATCAGGTACTGTTAGGCTTGTTGCCAGGGTTGGTGCATTGCAGTTGGCTGTCTATGATAAACAAGATTATTATTGTTGCTGCTTGTTTAGTTAGCTGCCTTGAACAGAAGGGTTGCCTTACTTCCGTGAACAGGAGTTTGGTTAGGCTTGCTGCTGGGAATGGGGTATGAGTTGTCTAAGGTATGTGTTAGGCTTGCTGCCATGAACAGCATGAGGCACAAGGTCTGTGTGTTAGGCTTGCAGCACAGGTTTTATTTGAACAGAAGGGTTGCCGTGTGTGTGTGTATGTGTGTGTGTGTGAAATGCCTCAGTTCCTTTATACTGCTGGTTACAGATCAAGCTTAACCCTGTACCATCAGTATAGGTAACAAGAGCCTGAATTCCCTACACACCACCATTTCTGAACTTTTTGCAGATTTTTACTTCATATTTCCTGCTGTTCTGTTCCTCATAACATCTCTGGTTTCTGAATACTTAAATCTTTACATATTTCATGGTGCTGTGGTAGCGTTGTCTCACAGCTACAGGTTCTCTGGTTTGATTCTTGGCTGGGGTGCTTTCTGTATAGAGTCTGCATGGCATCCCTGTGTTTGTGTGGGTTTGCTCTTGTGTCCTCCCATGTTACGAAGACATGTGTCTGCATTATTTCTCCCTGGGCCTCTGCTGAATATTGTTTTTTGTTCCAAGTCAGACTTTCCTGGTTAACAAATATTACATAAATAACATTGACAGGCATTTGAATTTCAGACTTCATATTCTTCAGAAAGTACATAGTAACACAAAACCTTTTATTCTAGCAATGTTTAAAATTTATAACATGAATATTTGAAATTTGTCCCTATTTTGGGGACTGTATCCCCCATTATTGGCTTTGTCCAGGTTTTTTGTGCTAAAGTTGAGAGCTATGGCAAGAACTGAATTCAGTGAATATGTTTGAGGGCTGTATTCCCCCATTACTGGGTTTGTCCAGGTGTTTTGTGCTAAGAGGTTGACAGCTATGGTGAGAACTGAATTCACTAAATGGTAGCCATTTAAGTTCAGTCTTCCTCTCTTTCACAAAACAGCTGATTTGGCATAGTGGTATGTTACTCTGAGTGTTTTGCACAGGGACCTGGGCAGTAAAATGTATGGTGGTAACAAAGCATTCTTTTCTTATTCTAGCAACTTTCCAAGATTATACAAGCAACATTTAATGGGCCCCTGGTTTTTGGGCTTTTGCCCCCCCCCCCAATAAACTTTGGCTTTTTTCTGATTTCTTGTGCTGCGAAGTTGAGAGATACAGTTGAGTATGCTGTGGGGTCTACTCCCACAGGGGGTGGATGCTGTTGTACTGAGAATGTCCTGTTGCAATATTACTAGCTTATCTTTTTTTTTTTAATGTAATATAGGCAATTTATTTCTCAGGGGCAACAGGCACTTTTATTTACAGATGAAACAATAAAATATAAAGTTGTTTGCTAGCAGCAACCTCTTCATTAGTTAGAGATCTCTTTAATGTGGAATTATTTAGATGACTGACTTCTGTAGAGATTGTGCATATTTACTGATACTGGTGGATTGTATAATTTGAGTAGACTTTTTTATGATGGAAATGTTCTCAATTGGGCAGTTTTGTCATTATTGGTGCATACATTTTGTTTCATTGTTTACTAGAAAAATGTACAAAACAAGGGGCCTATCATTTGAAAACAGCCCAAAGTTAATCGTTATACTACCCAAATGTATTTTCTTCTAATGTGGATTTCAATGCCGTTTCAATGAATGTGAGTTTCAAGGGCAAAGTTTTAACGCTAAGTCTATTTTCATTGTGAGACTGCATTGCTTTGTTCAGCAGATGTCTTAGTATTTGTGCTGCAAAATACAAAATAAAACTTTCAAATGAAATCCAAATCATCGTAGAAGTAAAGCAGTATGCACATTGCAGTGTTTATGGCAAATGGGGCAAAATAGCCAAGTAATGGGACATTGGAATGGCTGCAGGGGTGGCTCCATTCGACCATGATTTTGTGAGGGGGAAGGATGGCAAACTCAGACAGCCCTGGCTCGGCTGAACTATACCTCTCAACTGTCCAGATTTTCACAGAATGAATAGCTTTTTGCTTCTTATTTTTGGTTTGTTCCTTATAAAAATTGTGGTTTTCTGGCAAATCATAAGAATTCAGTCACTAAATAATGACAGACATTGAGTTTCAGACTTCATAACCTTCAGAAAAATGCATGCTAAAGCAAGACCTGTTGTTCTATCAACTAAGTTTATACAAGAGCAATTTTTAGTACTGTTTGTTCCCCCAATATATTTGGCCTTGTCCAGATTTCCTGTGTTAACAGGTTGAGAGGTACATGCAAATTGCTTTATAGAATTAAGCATATCCAAACCTCTCAACTGTCCCTGATTTTGGCTCAAAATGTTGCTCTCCCTCTAATAATCCCTCCGCAAAAATGGCAATCTTGGAAGAAAATGTGGAGGGTTTACAATTAATAAATAACTGTAATAATCAGAGTTATAGATTACATTTATTTCAGAAATGCATCTAGATTCATTTATTTTGTCAGCTGCTCAAGCTAACAGTACTAATATTAAAAAGTGTCCCTTTGACAGGTTCTCAGCTGTATTGTGTGGCTATTTTATATTTTTGCGTCACATTTTTGGTCCATTTTCCATAAAATTGTGGTTTTCTGGCAAATTAGTGACAAATTATTAAAGATTGAAGTAAGAAAATAATGACAGACATATGAGTTTTACATTTCATACCCTTCAGAAAATTCATAGTAATGCAAGACCTACTATTCTGAGCAATCTTTAAATACTGTCCTTATTTTTGGGCCTTTGTCCCGCTTCTGCATATGGCTTTGTCCAGATTTTGCTCTGAGGTTAAGAGGTATGGCAAATGTGTCAGGGCCATCACAGTCAGCCAGAGACATTTCAAGTTGTGACATACGTGTTGCACCCCACTCCCCCATGTAGTGACTCTGGATGTGTCCAAGCAAGGCAAGGAGCAGCTATGCAGTGTAAATGTGCAGAGTATCCCCCCATCCAGGGTAGACACAAGTACTACAGTGTCTTTTCATCTGTCCTTGCTTGATTTTGCAGAATGTTCCGGTTTTCTGTCATATTTTTATTCTGTTGATTATGCTTATTATTATTATTCAGAAAGTGCCCGTTGCTCTGTGTTTAAGTAGCAATGATTTCATGACCATCGGGTAAGCTTGTCTGAGACTATAAGATGCAAGTAAGCTTACTGTTAAAGAATTACCAACATTGAAAGCCTTTTTGTTGTTGCCATGCAGAGAATACTTACATAACTAGATAATGTATAAGCCTTGGGTATTGAAATGCATATTACAGTATTGGTAATAAAGGACAGGATTACAGTATTTTAAGAAGCCTATTACCTTTGTTGGAGACTTGCAGTCATCTCTGCAGACTTTACCCGTAAACTAAACAGAATGGCAATCTATCATGTGTGATCCATAACCTGTGCAGTAATCCTTTAAGCAATTTATCTTGAGCTTGTTTCTTGTTTGCTGTTCATTTTTTACTTTGATCACGTTTTCCCAATGAAACAAGTAGATAGTTGTTGTCAGGCAGCAAGTCCTTTTTGGATAAGAACATTTTTACAAGTGGGGGTATCACAGAGATTGCTCCTATTATCATGTAACTTGGTACTTTTTATAAAGCTGAATATAAATTATAATTAGAATTGCAGTGCAAGGAGAAGTGGTTTGAGTTGAGTGCTGCTTGTTTTTTTATACTTGACTTTGACTGGCATTCCAATAATTTATTTAAAAAGTAATTTATATTTTCATGCCTTACAGCCTTTTTGTTTCCATCTAGATATTAAGGAAGCTGTCATGCAGCTAATGCATTGAAATATTTTTTTTCTTCTACACTTCACATTGTCTTGTTTGGACTCTCATAATGATGGTTTGGCACCCAGGGCAGCATATTTAATTAAAGTTCCAGTTTTTGTGGTTTTGAGCATAGCTCCTCCACTTTCTAGCTGGCTGCACCCCCTTCCCATTGGCCCCACCCATTCAGCTGTCTCCTGCAGCCCCCCTTTGATTTGAAGTCAACAGCCGCCACTGACTAACCTATATATCTATATTTCTTGATTGTAAAATTACTGTTGTAAATGAAAATCAACAGCCTATTTGTCAATAGGGCTACCTTGTAACTTTGTAAGCCATACACCTCTAATGAGCACTGTACTTATATTTTGTCAAATGTTGTTACTTTGTGGAGCTTTTCTCCCCGGGCATCCATTGAAAATGAGTTCCTGACCCAGAAGGACTTTTCTGGTTAGCAAATGTCAAATAAATAAATGTTTTACATATAAGACTCATCAGACTGACTGGAATGTAATTTCTGGGGTCAGCGATGGGTCCAACCCTGTGAAGTAGTACCACCACAGCTGTGCACAATACCCAAGTACCACATCTAGTGGCTATGCTAATCATGATTACGCTAATGAGTAGGTCTGGCAGCAGTACTGTTCAATAGGCAGACAGGTACAGTATCAGGTCACACAAAGGATGTAGTTTTCATTTTAGAAAGTACTTTAAGCAAATATTCTTTGGTGATAAATGGGTGTCATGGATATGTGGGGACTGTATAGTTATCTCTGCAGTGATGTTTGCACTAAATATCATTGCCAGTATGTTTACAATATCCACTGGATCTGACTGGGTGTTTGCATTTTCATTAAGCTCTGCATAATGTTGAGTATTATAACTAAAGAAGTATTTATAGCCGTCTTTAGCTTCTGATGCTAGTCTGAGTTAATGAGATGCCTTAGTTTTCCTGATGGCATTTTTCATTTGCTTTAATGACTTTTCTACCGTATCCTTGATTTGAGGAGCTTTTGTTTTTCTGCATGTTTTAAAATTATTTTTTTTTGTTTACTGTTTAGTTGGTTTGTGCTTGTAGCCCACCATGCTGGTTTGCTCTCAAATTTTCCATTTTGTTTTGACCTAGTTGAGACAGGTAAGTTAATACATTTATCCAGATGAGAACAGAATTTGTCTGCATAAGCACTTGCTGCATCATAATACAACTATATATGAATTTGGTAGATTTGTCCATTTGAAATCTTTGAATTCAGTAACATTTGCATCTGATGGCTTAAAGATTTTGACAGAGAAGTTTGCCAATTTGTGATTGCACTTAAACTGCAAAGGGAATAGTATGTGAATGAACTTGAATACTGTAGACAATGCAGCAGAAGAATCCAGACACCCACTTAGTACTTTCATCCACTTTTAATTCAGCTGGACTTCATCAGAAACAAAGTCACCCATCACACAAACCAATAAATATAACATTTTAAAAGTCACATGATAACAAATCATTCAAAATATATCAGTGTAAAATCACATTAATTCATAACTGCAAATACTAAAATACTAATAGCAGTATGGTAATACATTGATGAACTTTATATGTAAAAAATATACTTATATGCAAATATTATAAATAAATCAATAAATCTCAAATAAATAATACAAATAAAATGTCAAAGTCTTTGTGCTTGTTAAAACCACTTGATATTGACTATCTCATTGAGACCTGGAGGCTGATCAGCCACCAATAACATTTGCCAAAGACTTTCACGACATTCTAAAATTATCTTAAAATTGCCACTAAACTAATTAGCATCTACTTGCTCCAAAACATAAAAAAAAGTTCTTGAAATCAACACATGTCAATGAATGTTTGGCTAGGGCATTAGAAGGGTCTTTTTTCTTAATACCCAAGATGTGTTTATAAACCCTCCTATGTAAAGCTCTAATGGTTTTTCCTACATAGAAATATTTATACAGACAGCTACATGTACCACATTTGATGTTTCACAAGTATAGTGCCCCTTAGCCCAAAAGGTCCTATTGATATGTTTAAATTCAATAGAAGATGAACCCATAATGAATCTACATTGTCGACACTGTCCACATGGATAAGTGCCTGGGTTGTCAACTTTTAACTTGTAATCTCTGCTGTAATTTTCAAGAATGGATTTAATATTAACTGTCTTTTTATAAGTGATCAATGGTTTGTCTCTCAAAGTCTTAACTAAACCTGGATTGCCTAAAAAGACCTTCCAGTTATCAAAAAGAATGGACCTAATCATGGCCATTTCATTAGACATTGGAATTGGCAAAGACAATCTATAATTCACTGTTTTTTCATTTGCAGCCCTAGGAATAATTACCATAGCTGCAGACCTAGACTCACTGTTGTTTGAACCTTCACTACCCAAAATTGGTCATGCTATATTGTCTCTGAGCCTCATAACCTCAGAAATGATGCTGGCCAACCAACCAGAGTTGTACCCCCCCTCTGTTGAAAAAAAACAAAATAGTTTCCTGACCTCAGTAATAAAAACCATATGGTCACTAGTTAAATGACTCATATGTATAAATTGTCCCTTAACTACTCCACGCTTCATGTGACTAGGATGTAAACTATTCTTATGTAGGCATTGATTCACAAAAGTAGCTTTCCTATAAATATGACTAACAAATTTCTGGTTATGGGAATCTATTTTCAAATGGGTATCCAAAAAAATCTATCTCATTACCAAAATGTCCAATGGTAAACTTGAGAAATGTGGTTGAATTGTTCAAACCACAAACAAATGTAGAAAATGATTCCATATCACCCCTCCACAAAAAAATTAAATCATCAATATAACGTCTATAAAAGACTATATTGTCAACCATGGCGTGTGTGGTAAGGTGTTGCAATTCCCACATAGCCATGACTAAATTTGCAAATGAAGGAGTTACTCGCGACCCCATGTTCACACCTGTGGTATGTTGAAAGAAAAGATCTTCAAACTTGAAAAAAATATTCTCAGGTATAAGTTCCATAAAAACACAAACAGTATTCACCATGTCATTGTTGATGTTAGTGTACTGACTTAAGTACTCTCAACAAATTCAAACCACTTTCCTGTTCAATACATGTATATAATGAAGTCACATCAAGCAAAGCAAAAGTAAATGGAAATTTTTCCCAATTGACTTAAGACAAAAGTTCCAACAAATGCCAAGAATCACATAAAAAATACTTAGACTTCTGTACAACCAGATTTAAAATGCCACCTAACCAAATAGACATAGGTTCTGTCTTAGAAAAACTGGCTGACACTATTGGCTGAAAAGGAGGATGTTCTTTATCTTAAAGCACTTTGGGTATGCCAAATAGTGTCACCAGTTTAAGGAACTCTACCTGCAAAAAAGTATAGGTAGAATGATCAATGGTCCCCTGACTGAATAAGTCAAATAAAATAATGTCTACATTGGTGAAACTTTGCTTGATAAACTCTGGGGTGACAACCCTATAAAATGTCTCATCTCCCTACAATCTCAAAATGGAATAAATGTACTCACCAGAATTCATGACTACTATAAAAAAACCCTCATCAGCCTTCATCACTCGCAAATCACGATTATTAGCTAAATCTTTCAAGGCTGATAACTCATTGAATGGGAGGTTCTGCACACCTGAATGATTAGTACACAACATCCTAAACTGTTTTTCACACAAGTTATTAAAAACCTGTAATGTAGGAGGTAACACTGGGTTGCAAACACTCCTTCTTTTTACCATAGTCCCACTGTTGTCTAAACCTTCTATACCATCAAAAATATATTTGAGGTTTAATTTATGTGAATAAAGTTTTAAATCCACGATGAATCTAGACGTATTAACAGTGTTAATGAAAAACTACACTTCAAAACCAAAACAGTATCATCACTAAGTACAGTATTATTAACATTCAAAACATTAATTTGAAAGTCTAATTCTTCTTTCAACCCTTCTGTTCCCCTTTGTTCTTGATTTGGTTGTTTTCTTATTCCCTGCACTGTCCACTAAAAAAGGACCAGGGACATTATTGAAAGAGTTCAAAGAAGTATAAGGAACAACTGTTTCTGAATTTCTAATCCTTGTGTTGTTTTACCTGACACCAGAAACAGGAGATTGAGACTCTTGAGACACATTAGTAGAAGTCACATTAACAATGGTGTTAACCTGATTCTGATTAGTTCTGTCATGGCTTTCATTAAAGGTTTTTATAGGGTAGGCTGTATTAGTAGCATATTCTGCAAGGTCCCTCTTCAATTTAACTTGCTTTTGGTTAACAACAGAGGCTCTGTGCCTACTAACCTTTGCAGGAATGCCATGATAAAAAGTGATAAAGTTAGAAAACACTTCTGATGTTCTAACTTTAATGTCCAGTGTCTCCATTTCACCCTTCAATTTTTCCAATTCAACCTTGTACTGCTGAACTTACATACACATAAAGGTGAGCCCAGTATTGATAAAAAGCTCAACCAATTGTTTGTACAATGGATCACCGTACTAAACACAGTTAGGCAATTTATAAAACCTCAAGCCTAAAGCTACCAAGCCTAAATTAATATTCTCTTCAAGATAGAATATTTCCAACTACAAAGAAACAGTCTTGATAGCTAACTTTTTCAATGAAAAAACATTATATTTACAGCTGTTTAAGACACTATCCAGACAGTCAGTGTCTTGTACACTTACTTGTGAATGCGAAGAAACACTTGTCATATCACAAGAAAGATTAGAGGCTTCACCAAAAACATTGTGTAACAAGTTAAAATCCTCGTTAACATTGTTGTGAAGGGAAGAACCATTGTTGGCATTAACAATAGTAACTGCCATGGCAGATCCTTGTAAAAGAATCGTAGTAATGTTAGAATGCTGAAAAACATCACTGCATGACATTTCTTCACCTCTCGTGTAACCTAGGTGAAGAGAAAAACCTTCCTTAATGGCCCCAACAATGATAGAGGTTATTTGCTCACTGAACAGAGCAAACTGCTCAGGAACTGGATGGGTGCTCAAATTTAAAAGTGTGACTTGTGAAAGACTCAACTGCTATCATCCGACCAGTAAGTATAAAACTATAGAAATATTATAGAAATGTAGGACACCACCAAAAAAAAAAAGAAAAGAACTGGAATACTGCAGACAATGCAGCAAAATAATTCAATGGTATGGGAATAGTAAATACAAATGCTATGATTGTAAGGACCAGATCAAGAATAGTTTGTCCTCTACAAGCTTTTTTTAACACTTTGGTCCAACAATTCATGTTTATGAAGTCTAAGATGTTTTGAGCATATCCTACATTTAAGGTATAGGCTTCCCAGTCAATCATCAGGTAATTAAAGTCTCCCATGATGATGGAGGTCTGTTTGTAAGATGTTCATCTAGAATGCATGGAATCTAACATTTTCAAAGGCCATACATGAGAGTCCTGTAGCAAGCTATGATCTGATAACTGATCCTATTTAGTATGATTTGGATTTCAACAAGTTCTGGTTTTGAGTCTCTTAGAATCTGCCTCAAGGTAATGTGATCTTTAACAATATGGGTACATCACCACAGTTTCCATTGGATCTAATGTGTAAAACCCAGATATAGATGGAATGCACCCAGAGCATTTATGCCAAGTTGTGGTACAAACACAGACATAAGAGTGTTCCAATTACAGGAGGGCTTCAAGGTCAGCTAACTTGCAATTCAGACTCCTAGCATAAAGCTATATTGATGTGGTCTTCTGCTTGATTTGTTAGGTAGGTTGGAGGTCAGTTAGCTATACCTTGCCTAAAAAGGGTACTGTGGAAGCAGCAAGGGCTTCTATCAGTAAACAAAGGGTCTATATTAAATCAGTGCATTCTTAACATAGCGAACGATGATTCATCGACCCTTTAAAAGTGAAAGCTTGAAAGCCCAAACACACAAAACAGTATTTTGTTTCCCCAGGGAAAAAAAATCACTGGGCCATTTTCGGGGCTTTGCCATTTCCTCCACTGTGGTCAGATCTTGGAGTTGGTATATTTAAGTGGGGGGGGGTGTGGGGGGCACAGCCCCTCACATCGGGGAGGGTGTTTTGAAGTTTCTTTTCTTTTTTTTTTTTTTTTTTTGGTGGAATAGCGATTATTTTTCCCTGGGAAAAATTCACTGTTCCTTTTTTGTGGAACAGCGATTATTTTTCCCTGGGAAAAATTCACTGTTCCTTGTATTTGTACTTTCAAGCTTTCACTTTTAAAGTGTCGATAAATCAGCATTCATTATTTTAAGCGTTCGCTGATTTAATATAGACCCTATACAGAAGCCTTAGAATAAAAGATGCAGAGTGTCCCTAGCAAATCAGCTTCAATTGTCAATCACCTGATCCCATGCTGACACATACTGGATCCCCCTAGAGTGACACTATCTATTTAGGCAATTATTAAAAGCAATCATCTTTTCTTAATTTTTGTTGAAGGAAGGATTTTGCTCAATACAAAGGGCTTTCTTGAATTTGTGACATGTATGGAGAGCATTGACATGTCTCTCTACATATCCCTCAGGAGTTTGAATGCTAGGTCATTTAGCCCACATGGCCCACTACCATGTAATAATCATATTTGTCTGGATTATGGTCCTTTACAGCCCTTGAAACATATCTATCTTGGATCCTGAAAGAGAACTCACTGTAACCCTGTTTTTATCCAACCTCATGAGATTAGAATCAGTGTGCCTAACTATGCAGTCCCCGACCATTAGTGCATTTTGTTTGCATCTGTCACATATATTGATGCATTGGATTTGGGATAATTTACCACATGGTGACTCTTAGCTGTTTTTGTACCAGTATTTACTGTAGTGGTTAGATTACACCAGGTGTTACTCTTAATGGGCCTTGGAGGTGTTGACAAGGACTTTTTGACAGCCTCAGCATGTGGTAATTTAGAGTGGGTTTATGTGGAATGCTGTGTTAAAGTATGGTGCTAACAGGATGTGACTGATAATGACAGGATGGCCTCCAGTCAAGTAGGCTACATCTTCCGCTAATAGGTATTGTTTAGCTAAACAATAAATTATCTGTGAGCAGCAGACAATTGTTACACTACATTCGTATAGCAAGTGCTATGAGGCTGGAAAAAGAGGTAAGACTATCCTATTGACTCCCCATATTTGGCCAGGGTGCAACAGAAAAGGGTCTTGAAAATAGCTTCAGGTCTATAATATTTAATATAAAAAAAAAAGTGGAGTAAACCATGCATAGTACTATTTTCGTAGATGATTAAATAGAAAATAATTGTTGCATAGCTCCCAATTTATAATATTAAATATAAAATAAATAAATGACATAAATAGTATTTACAGTAAAAATATTATTGACATAACTACTTAAAATGGTGTAAAAATGTAAACAAAGCACGAAAATGTTTTAGGAAAGCAGTCATACTCCCCCAATAAGTTTTAATGTAGTTTAGCAGATGGTATGATGGATGCAGCCTAAAAATACTCCCAGGGGTAATTAACTGTTAACAACTCTGAGGAACCAAAAAACAAATGCATCTATGCTGTAATGCTCCTCCACTCCATCATTTTTTAAGTTTATTTAGCTGACAGCATCCTTGTTGCCTTTACTTAACGGAGTTTATATAATATTTGTGTGTGTGTGTGTGTGTGTGTGTGTGTGTGTGTGTGTGTGTATCCCTGCAGAGTTTTACATTTGTGTACTGCAGTCTAAAATGCACCTCTTAGGTCAAACAGTTAATCCAATAGATCTTTTAATGCACTTTTGTATGTAGATGTATAATTTGTCTCCTATGTCTGAGATGAAGTATTCTGCTGCTATATATCTATACTGCTTCATTTCCTATTTGTGGGAGGGTTTTTTTGCTGTTCTTGTTCAGGTAATGCAGTTAAATTTGAGTTTCTAGTGCATCCATTGGTGTAAAATGTATTTAATTGGCACCACAATCCTGATTTATGTTTTGTACTCACAGCAAGAGGTTCTCCCATTCAATTCTCGGCTTGAGTTGGGAGTGCCTTCTGTGTGGAGTCTGCATGTCCTCCCCGCAGTCAAGTGGGAATTCGAAAGACATGCGTTGAATGGGCATGCCTTTGTTGAAGGTTGGGCATCAGGCTGGCAATTCGACACCATAAAAAACAACTGCCAGTCATTAGAAGACCGGATTTCCGCTGTGGCGACCCCTAACTGGGAAAAGCTGAAAGACAAACAACAACTGTTTCTTTTCTGTTATTTTTATCACACACAGCAAAATGTTTGAGTTGGAATGTGTGTTTCTAGAGTATTGTGCTGTTTCTTTTACTGATTTACTGTTTTTAACCTGTTCTGTGCTTGGTAGGTTTTCACTGCTAAGCAACGTTATTAAGATTGAAGCAGTTTGTTGGATTTTATAGTTGGTGATGGAGAAATGAAATTTGAATGCAATGTCAAAGTATTCTGCACTAGCTTTCTCCAATATTTACCCAATGAAAAGGCTGATATCAGTCTAATTGTTTCATTTTCCATGCCTATTTTATAATAATCTG
The DNA here is from genome assembly GCF_019279795.1 of Protopterus annectens. Classification (NCBI taxonomy): domain Eukaryota; kingdom Metazoa; phylum Chordata; order Ceratodontiformes; family Protopteridae; genus Protopterus; species Protopterus annectens. Next base: position 557,961,925 of record NC_056749.1, on the reverse strand, counting down.
TAAGTCATAAACTACTCTTGTTTTTTTTTTCTTTTTTCAAATAAATTGCAGTCCTGTTTCTTTTTTCAGCTAAATAGCGTTTTATACAAAAGACTGCCACATCCAAATCAGACCACCCTTTCAAAGGCAAAAATGAATTTATAGATACTGCTCAATATCGGAGTTGTGTGGCTTCTGCTACATTTATTTTTATTTATTTATTTAACATTTGTTGACCGGGGAAAGTCCGACTAGGTTCCACAGATCCTGTTTTCAGCGGAGGCCAGGGGAGAAATGCTCCAGAGAAATGCTACATATCTACAATCAACTGCATTACTAGCTGAGTTAAGTACAAACTTGCAGTGTTAAAGATTGTACTGCATTTTATTTTTCTATTTAATTGTTTCATTGAATATTGTGGTCTGTATCTGTAGTTATTTATTTTTCTGTTTAATTGTTTCATAGAATACTGTGGTCTTTCTCTCTCTCTCTCTACAGTAAGTGGGGGCTATTGTATTTCACTTCATTGATATTCAGTGTTAAAGTCTTAGCCTAGAGGGTTTATCTGTATTTATAAGTGTTAGTCACATATCTTTGAATTTATGATTGCTCAATATCTGAGTTGTTTGTCTTTTGCTACATAACTTCAATCAACTGCATTACTAGATGAGTTAAGTACAAACTTGCAGTGTTAAAGACTGTACTGCATTTTATTGTTCTGTCTATTTAATTATTTCACTGAATATTGTGGTCTGTGTCTCTCTGTAGTTATTTATTTTTCTATTTAATTGTTTCATAGAATACTGCCATCTCTCTCTCTCTCTGCAGTTTGTTTCCCGCCCTCCCTCGCTGTTCTTGTTTTGGTATTAATCTTGGTGGCTTTGGAATTGCCCGCCACTTCTGTAAATTTGTGTTTGAATACTCCTTATGGGTCTATCTCATTTGCTCACTCAACAGAGTACAGTGAGATCATATTTTGACTTCAGACACTCCTAACAGTCCTATCTGTACTCTTCTCCTGCTCTATTCCAGTCTAGTGTCACAAACTCATTCTACCTAATACAGAGAGAAGATTTGTGAAGGGCAAGTCACTTGGGTCCTTAATTTTGAAATATCTTCTGTTTCTCCTTTCTCCCTTTCCAAAAAAAAAATTCTAAACCTGTTTTCCTGTAACTAGTCTAGTCCAGATACAGATATGCTGTAACCAGGACTGTTTGTAAGCTTCTGAACCCCCAAAGCCTTTCTGTGTTGGAGAGAAGCCTTCTAGCTTATCAGTGGGAGTGGTAAGCACTAGGTAGCCTATCTACCAAAAGAGTGGTTTCTGGCCCAGAAATTATAATTTATTGGCTGTTTGGCAGTTTTTCCATTTCTTTCAACTTTCTGGTTTAAAAGCCCGCGTTTGCGTTTGTTTCCCACCTTTCCTATAACTAGTCTAGTCTGCTGTATCCAGGACGTTTTGTAAGCTTCTCAGCCCACCAAGCTGTTCTGTGTTGGAGGGAAGCCTTCTGACTTATCAGTGGGAGTGGTAAGCACTAAGTAGACTATCTACCACAAGAGTGGTTTCTGGCTCAGAAATTGTAGTTTATTATAGCAATAACCCACACCTGGGTGTAGGTAAGGCTGGATTTACCCATGGTCGGTGTGGTTTGGTCATGAGGGTGAAGCCCGAGTGGCCAAACAAAGCCAACCGTGGGTAAATCCATCATTACCCACACCCAGAAGTGGGTTATTGCTATTATACAATGACATTATTTAAGAAAAAAAATAATTACTTTTCTTAAATAATGGCATTGTAGAATGCCTCCTTGCTGCCCTTCCGCAGCTGTCTGGTATTCTGTGGCAGTTCTGATGTACTGCACATGCGTATGCCTACGCAGTACATCAGAGCTGTGGGCAAAAGCAAAGGAGAAAGCAAGATCTCCATTGCTTTTTACAAACTGTTTCGCTATGTTAAATGGGTTTAACATAGCGAGACAGCTTTAAAAAAAGCAACGGAGAATCTCCGTTGCTTATTTTAAAGCTGTCTCGCTATGTTAAACCCATTTAACATAGTGAGACAGTTTTGAAAAAAGCAGTGGAGAAAGCAAAATCTCCGTTGCTTTTTACAAATGTTTCGCTATGTTAAATGGGTTTAACATAGTGAGACAACTTTAAAAAAAGCAATGGAGAATCTCCGTTGCTGTTTTTATAGCTGTCTCGCTATGTTAAACTCGTTTAACATAGCGAGACAGTGCTGCTGTAAGAGTTATAGTAATGGAAAAAAAGTCCAGGCAACCGGACCTTTTTCCATTACTATAACTCGGATTTAAAACGTGCATGCTGACCAATCAGTGTGCACATTTTTGAATATTAATGGGGGGGGGGGTCATTGTATAATGGCCGTTTTTCCATCTCTTTCAACTTACTGGTTTAAAAGTCCATGTTTGTGCTTGTTTCCCATCTTTCCTGTAACTAATCTAGTACAGATACAGATTTGCTGTATCCAGGACTGTTTGTAAGCTTCTGAGCCCCCCAAGTCTTTCTGTGTTTGAGGGAAGCCTTCTAGCTTATCAGTGGGAGTGGTAAGCACTAGGTAGCCTATCGATCACTAGACTGGTTTCTGGCCCAGAAATTGTAGTTTATTGGCCGTTTGAGCAGTTTTTCCATCTCTTTCAACATTCTGGTTTAAAAGCCATGTTTGCGCTTGTTTCCCACCTTTCCTGTAACTAGTCTAGTCCAGATACAGATTTGCTTTATCCAGGACTGTTTGTATGCTTCTGATCCCCTGAAGCCTTTCTGTGTTGAAGGGAAGCCTTCTAGTTTATCAGTGAGATTGGTAAGCACTAGGTAGCCTATCTATCACAAGAGTGGTCTCTGGCCCAGAATATTGTAGTTTATTGCCAGTTTGGGCAGTTTTTCCATCTCTTTCAACTTTCTGGATTAAAAGCCCACATTTGAACTTGTTTCCCACCTTTCCTGTAACTAGGCTAGTCCAGATATGCTGTATCCAGGACTGTTTGTAAGCTTCTGAGCACCCCGAAGCCTTTCTGTGTTAGAGGGAAGCATTCTAGCTTATCAGTGGGAGTGGTAAGCACTAGGTAGCCTATCTACCACAAGATCTAGGAACAGATTCTTAGTTTTAGCACTTGGATTTGCTTATTCATACTAGGCACTTGTTGAGAACTTGTTGTTAGCACTAAATAAGCTACACATTACTACAGTACTCAACCTTCCTCTTCACCTAGAAGAAAAAAGTTTTGTACTTACTTTCCTCACTTGCTTAGAGAAAAACAGCTTGTATACTCACTTTCCTCACTTGTCTAGAGGGAAGTAGTTTTTTATTCAGGCATGTCCAAGGGTCATCTCCCAGTGTTCTCTCCTATCTGATGAATCTGGGCATCTTGGGGCAATGTAGCAATTAACTTATGTACACAGACAACCCTCTCCTCCTACCACCCAACACCACAACCTGTGAGAGATGCACTTATCTAGCCAAACTGGAGGTAAAGCTCTCTCCAACAAAGACTGAACTTGACAGTCAAGAGGAGAAGGTAAACACTTGCACAACACCACATTCATCACATAGAAACACAAAAACATTCACGGAGACTCTCAATAATAATCTGCTCAAGCAACAGAGACGTCCAAAGCAGAAATGCAAGCAACATCCACCCCCCACCACAACCCAAATGACAGACATCCCACAGACTCAGTGTGCCAATAAACCACAGCCCAAAAGGCAAAACGATGTACCCAACACACTAGTCATAGGTGACTCTATAGTCAGGCACACTGATGTCCCACTCACCAGGCTAAACAAGGAGAAGGTTACTGTCAGCTGCCTGTCGGGTGCCAGGATCTGCCACATAACCCACACACTCAGGTCACTCCACAAGAAGTACAAATATGACTCTGTCATTGTCCATGTTGGTGTGAACGACCTGAGATGTACCTCCCTGGACTACATGAAAAAAGACATGGAAGAGCTCTCTAATTTTGTAGCCCAGGCAGGTATGACCCTAGCCCTAAGTAGTATCCTGCCATTGCCCAGAATGATACCGCAGTACAAGGACAAAATGATTGACTTCAACAATTGGCTAATCTTCTGGTGTCATTCTAAGGGGATCCAGTATCTGTCTGCCTGGGATGACATGGTCAACAGACCATGATGCTTTGCCAGAGAAGGCCTGCCCCTGGGATTCCAGATACTGGCTAAGGGTCTTGCTGCCCCTATAGTGCCTTTTTTAGGCAATGTTCAAATAAATTCACCACCATAACAGGAACAGGCATGCAAAAACTGAGGGTAATGCTACTCAATGCTAGAAGTCTAAATCTCAAAATGCACTCACTCGAGGCACTCCTTAAAATGGAGAACATTGATATCTGTGCAGTGACTGAGACCTGGTTCAAAGCTCTAGAGAGCACCCCTGCATTACCAGGCTATAACTCATACCACACTTTTTGGCCATCTAACATGGACCAGAACACCAAAAGTGGGGGTGTGTCCATATTCATTAAGGATATCTACACCTTCAGGTAGTTGAGCAGCATAATGCATCCAAGGTTATCCAAGTGCAACTAACTCTGGGAAAAACTGCAATCCAAATTGCAGCTTGCAACAGATCCCTACTCCTCTTTTCTTGATATACTGGAAAATATTAGGGTTCAACCAAACACCATTAACTGGGAAAACTACTCATGTACCAACTCCTTTGTTTAATGCTTTCTGGAATTCATAAATTCCAATGTCCTGGATCAACTTATCCACACCCCCATCTGGGGCAACAATATCCTACACCTAGTCATTATCAACATGAGTGACCGGTGTTCCACAACTGAAGTCAACTCCTCATTGGTCAGATCTGACCATAAACTAATCACCCTAGATATCCCCATCCCATCCTCACCCACCATTAAGGAAACCACAGTAAAAAAAATTCTCCAAAGCCAACTTCATGCTTCATAAGACAGAAGTGGTGAACTTCACGTCACCCATGCAGATGGACAATACAGTTACAACTGCTGAATCCTACACAAATGCAATCTATTAGCACTTACACGAGTGCATGGATCGTGCTATCTCAAACAGAACCAAGATGCTATCCTCCAAAAAAAGAAAGCCAATCTGATGGTCCCCTGCCATAAACAAACTCTACAACAGAAGGAAGAGACTGTTGCAAAAGAGAGTAAAGTCCCATGAGTGGAGGAGCTCCATGGTCAGCCTCAGTAAGAAGCTGAGATCCCTTATAAGATCCTCCAAAGATAGCTACAAAAACAAAATAGCCACTGATTCTAAGGTTAACCACAACGCATTCTGTAGCTATGTCAAGAATCTCAATGGTAACACCCGAAAATTATAGAACCAACTGATATTGCCAACATCCTGGCAGATAGGCTCAGTGCTAACTTTACCCCCCTCTCACCCCCTAAAGGGCCCATATCTATACAGGAAGAATGCAGAGTCCCTGTAATCACATCTATGCAGGTAAAAGCTGCACTTTCTAAAACCAAAAACACAGCATTCATGGGATCGGACAACATCCCAGGCTGCATTTTACACGAACATCAGAATGAACTGGCTCCCCACCTAAGCACCATGTTCAATCACAGTCTCACATCAGGCTTTGTGCCCACTGAATGGCACACAGCAACAGTTATCCCACTCCACAAAGGGGGAGCCACCAGTGGTATCCTAGGAACTATCACCCTAGCAGCCTAATGAGCCTGGTCTGCAAAGCCATGGAATGTATCATTATTGAACTCATAAACAAAGACATTGGTAACCTCCAAACTCTGAACCCCACCCAATTCAGGTTTGTTAAAGGCAGACCATGCCTTCTGAACCTGATTGACTTCTTTGAGGCAGTCACCAAAGCCGTAGATGAGGGTAAGGTGGTTCATACAGCCTATCTTGACCTCACCAAGGCTTTTGCCACCATCCTCCATTCTGGAATTATAGCTAAGCTCACTAAACTAGATGTAAATCCCTATGTCACAAGATGGGTTGCCAACTCACTGACAGAACCCACACTGTAAAAGATGCAGACTCCAAATCTGACTTCAAACTAGTGACAAGTGGAGTACCACAGGGTTCAGTCCTGGGACCTCTCCTGTTTGGTATCTACTTCTCTGAAGTACAGGCTAACACAGAAGGCCTCTGGCTAACTAAGTTTGCAGATGACTGCAAACTAGGAGCCATAGTTGGGTCCCCAAATGATGTGGACTTCCTACAGAAGGGCCTCACTGAGACAGATGCCTGGTGTCAGAGGCATGGCCTCAAGATCAATGCTAAAAAGTGCATTGTCATCCCCTCTGGTAAAATCTCTGTATCCATGAACTACCACATACACAGCAGTCTACTTAAGACCGAGTTTGTCGTAAGAGACCTTGGGACCCAGGTGGACAGTAGTCTTTCCTTTGATAATCACATTTCCACAGTAGTTAAATCTTTCTATGTGGCACACCTCATCACAAAAGGGTTCTCATCCAGGAAAAAAAAGGTAATTTGCTCCCCTCTACTCAGCACTCATTAGACCCATTATAGAGTACAATGCCCCTTTTGGAATGTACCTCACAAGACATCTGCAGCAGCTGGAAAGGCCACAGAAGTACCTCATAAAGAGGATTACTGGCCTCAAACAGATGCCCTACACTGACCGTCTCAGTACTCTGTAGCATATCGCTTACTCCGAGGAGCTCACTGCCTAACATACAAAGCTATGTTAAACCCAGAGCTGTTGAACATGCTACACCTAAAGAAATCCCAATCCCTCTGAGCTACATGCTCTAGGGACCTAAACCTTGTCACCACAATAAACAGGACATGCTGGAGGGATAGATTCCTGTCCCAGAGACTTCCCATACTTTGGAACAAATTACCTATCTATATCAAACAAAACTCCTCATTAGCACTCTTCAAGAAAAATCTTGATGAGTGGATGGGGAATACACCCCAGGGATCACTTATGTGGCTCTACTCGACTGGGATACATGAAATTAACTTTATTGGGTGGTGTTAGCCAGGGAACCTTGTTGGCTAGGCTTACTTAGGCCCTTGGGCCGATAGCCTAGTACCTACCGATGAACCTATAAAGTTTGCACAGTGAAACGACATATTTAAATGATATGAATGTCACTAAATTACACTGAATACAAAAGTAAATAAAACTGAAAGAAACAATCACATAATCAAAATCTCATCTAAAAGAATATTACAAATTCTTACTAAATTTGTACATCTCCTTATCAACAGAAGCTGCTTAATGTGCAAAATGAACTGGGACCATTGTGTTTTCTTTGCTAAGATACTATTCCTATAACTTAACATGCAATCCTACATAAAGGCGTAAAGAAAAAACAGGTGAAGAAAGTAGCATTTACTGTGGGAATTAAATTCAAAGATGTTAATTGAAAGGTAAACATATCAAGATGAAGACCTGTGAAGTGCCCATACCTTTATTCCCAGCACATAGAAAAGCATCAGTCTGCACATCAGTCATTTTAAACAAATCCAGGCTGCCTTGCGTATATCTCAGCACACCCCACAGTCTTACCATATATCCACTCCTACAACATATTTATGTAGTAAAATCTGTACCTGTTATGTATCTATCTATAAGAGCTGGAATTCTCATATATAAAGCAAAATATCTGCTTTCTTCTTAACTCGCACCTTTTAGCTGCTAAGAATCAATCATAGCACTATGATATTGGTCCTTAGATTTAACCTTCCTCCTCTTAGACTTAAGGAGCTACTCATAAAGCCAGGCCTGTTAATGGTTATATGAACAGTATTCATTGACATTACACATTCGTGCAACAGAAATCTGCTGTGTTCGTGCCCGAGCTCATAAAAGCCAGTTGCGCTAACATCTGGTAGTCTTGAAAGAACTTATGTAAATGAAGGAGTAATGAGATAAAAATGTGAATTGTTGTTTAAATTCTTATGCTAATTTGTCCTGCTCCCTTTTGTTTGTAATTTGTAGTCATATTTTGATGTATATCCACACAGTCCACAGATGTGTTATAAAACGAGAATTCATGCTTTTGGTGAAGATGCTTGCTGTTGCTGTCAGCCTAGCTATTTCTCGGTGTAAACTGCTGGTCTTAGCTGAGTCAAAACCACTTGCAACCAGCGATGCTCGATAGCCAAAAAGGTGAAAATACAACAAAGTGCAGCCTGTTATAATCAAGAAATTGTTGATAGATTTAGAGTAGAAAGAGATATTTTAAGGATTTTAGTGAGTATATATGGCCCTCAGATGGAAACTGTGGGAACTGCATAGCCTTTCTATACTGTTCTATACCTGTGGATACAATACTTGCCACTGGAACCTTCCTAAAATAGACTGGGAATACAATGAATGTACTTTAGACATCTGCCTCAAGTATACTTCAGCAGTTCTTCAACATAATTTTGGGACTGGTGTACATTTATTTCCTGGTTTCACCTCAGGACTGAGCCAGAACCATGTGTGCCTTCTATGTGATGGCACATTTCTCTACAGTACTTGGTGTGACAGATAGCACCCATGTTGCAAACAGGGCCATATTGGGTCCACAAGACGAGTGGTATCAAAATAGGAAGGGCTACCATTCCATCAACTGCCAGATAGTAGTTTGATACATGGGGGTACAGTAACAATGTATCAGATGAGCATCAGGACAGTGTTCATGATTCCCATATCTGGCATACAGGCTCATTCTAATGCCTCTTCCTACATGGTTGGATGCCCAATGGTCACATTTTTGATAAGAGGAACTTTTAATTATAATTATCTATCAAGTTATTCTTTGGAAAATGCATTGCTTAGTACTAAACCTCTCTTCCCCTGGAATGTCTGCCTGCCCATTTTTTTCTTTAGTGTTTTCCAGGTGATGTAGGCTATCCACTGGAATCCAGGCTCATGACTCTTCCTCCAGAAATCTACAGGAGTTTCTGAAGAAAGGTATAGTGCAGCCATGTCCCAGATATGGATTGTCATTGAGAGAGTATTTGGCTTGGTGAAAGCCTGTTTCTGTTGCCTGACAGAGTCTGGGGGGTACCCTTCACTATGATGCTGTTACTGCATGCAGGATGTTTACCATGTGTTGCATTCTGCACAACATGATCATTTTCTGGTCTAATAATGAAGTGCCGCCATGATGTCACTGCAGCTCTCAGTATATGTCCTATCATATTTGATGGTAGTGCTGTTGGCCTCCCAGCAGCAATAGGAAGGGACCCCATGCAACACGACTGTGCACTGTATACAGTTGTGCAGTTAATGATGTGACATTTGGTCGACAACTTTGGACCATGACATGACAATGTGTTTCCTTCATTATAAAAAACAATACAGTATAACTGATGTATGTGGTGCTGTATTTGGGCTATACAGTGTGGTGCATACCTACTGTCACTGCTCATCAGACAGCTTCTGTTATCTTTAAATATTGTTGTTTTTTTTCCTAAAATATAGTTACTCATATTGTTTGTAAATATTTACTGATCAATGTGGAGGACACTTGCCTTGCATACTCAGTAATAGTCATGCTTGACTGTTCACTGAGATCTGTACAGTGAATGGAATTTGCTGCATATAAGGAATATGTATATTTTGTACTGTATTGCAGCAAGTGTTTTGTTTAGTGACTGCAGTATAATATGCTGAATATTCATTAATTGCTAATTGCTGTTTCATTAGCTGTCTAAATAGATTAAAGAAATTCTGTGTATTTAAATACATACTGGTGCTGTATTCCAACTAGCAGTTTTCATGAGGTGCCACCTTGCACAGGAAAGGAAATATCATCACATTTATTTTTAAGCTGCAATGTTTATGTGCTTTTATTTCTGATAAATAAAAAATAGTTTCCTGTTCTCTACTGAAATACTTCACATGACATCAATTCATTGTATCACAGACATCAAACCTTATGTTATCGCAAGTAATAACAGTCAACATGTATGCAGTGCAGAGGGTGAAGTGGTAACAGTGCTAGTGATAAGGACAGGATTAGTGCTACTCATACTGCTATTTTCTTCCAGTGGGTGTTGAGCTCTTAATAGTGTATTGTATTTTATTGTGCCGCTCCTCTACCATAATTTTTTAGATTTGTTTAAAAATTATCTTTTGTGCAACCCTAAGCAGCAGAATTACTTAAATGAAACTGATGGTGAATAGGCCCTTGATACTGTTACACATTGCAGTCTGCAGGTTAAATCTACCCCTTTTTTCCTACATTTTTTCTGTTGTTGTAAGCATTACGTTTAGTGAGCTCAAACATATTCTGGTGAAAAGGCTCTTAGTACTGATCTATGCTGCATTCTGTGTTTTCCCCCCTTACCCCCTCCCACGTGTGCATGTGTATATGTGTATATATATATATATATATATATATATGTGTGTGTGTGTGTGTGTGTGTGTATATATATATATATATATATATATATATATATATATATATATATATATATACACACACACACATCTGTGTATGTGTATTTTTATTTACATCTCTTTTGACTTTAAAATGTGACATTAGTCTACTGAAATGCATGTTGGTAATCTGACACATATTTTCAGTAACTGCACTGCCAACCCTGAGTTACAGTAGGTCTAATGGGTCATACACAATATCCCATGAAAAGAGGGTGAGTGATGGTACCTGTGATCATGAGAAACTGCACAAATGTGAGTTTCATGCTGGGTTGCTGCAAGGATATGACTTACTGGATACAGGGGATACTATGGACAGGGATCTCACAGTGCTGCATTACCGAAACAAGGATGAGAGGTTATGCTATATGTAGAAGCATACTGAAGAGGCCTGCTATAATTCTGTTTAAGTCCCCCCTACTTTTTTCATTACTTCCCTGAGAAGCACATGATATGATATGTGATGTGCTATGCCTCAACATTTCCAGATAGTATCCCATTATCACCCCCATCTACCACTGCTTCCTATTTGAGTGTGGTGGATCATGACTAGTTTACTCATGGAGATAGTGCTGGCTGATTTGTGTCACCATACAGTGCATGAGCACGACCAAGGCATTATCCCAACTCTCTGCCAATTTCATGTAGTAATGGAAATCTTCACGTACATCATGTAATACTCTGACCAACTTTGGATAGCTCTAAACTTCTCAGCACAAAAAATCTGGCCAATGACAAAAATAATGGGGGGACAAAGCCCCCAAAATAGTGACAGATTTTAAATATTGCTTTTATAGGCTTAGACTGTTGCTATAACAGAAGGTCTTGTGTTATCATGCATTTTCTGAAGAATATGAAGTCTGAAACTCAAACGGCTGTCATTATTTAGGGAATTCAGTCCTCATTGATTTGTGACAAAAATTCATAGTATGACAACTTTTATGAGGAACAGACCAAAAATATCAGACAAAAATCATGACATTCTGTGAAAATCTGGAAAGTTGAGAGGTATATTTGGATGACTCCCTGTGGTAGTGGATGGAGCTTGAACAATGTCACAGCACATTTGCTTCTGGGTAGCAAATGCCTTTTATGTTTCTGGAAGTATCTGTGACATGTACTGTACCTGTGCTTGGCATTCCTTTGCATAGATGTTTCAGAGGAAACTGCTACTTCTGAGATCAAGCTGTCCTTCAGAAGGTGTTCCTGTGGTTGACTTGACACTGTTGTTGAGATGCATGTGTTCTCTCTCTGTACAGTCAGCAATGCAGTGTACTCATCTACTTGACTTTGTGATCCCATGTCAATTCCTGTAGAGTTATGTGCCTGGTGTGGCGTGCATGATCCTGCCATTACATTTGGTGACTGTTAACCACTCTTCTCAGTCTGTCTCAAATATAATTGTGTTATAGTCATGAACAGCCATTCTGCTGTTGACATCCTCCCCTTGTGTTGGTAAAGTTATACTGCTCATTTCTGCTGCTGACCCTGTGAAGGATTACTTGAGTACATTATCACAGAGACATTGGAGCACAATTCTGAATACTCAGTAATGAGCTGTGAGCACACTTACCATGCACACTCAGTTCACTTTCATGATGGGCAGAAATGTGGGGTTCATCTGTTGATAGTAAATGTCATGTTATATGTAAGCAGTTAACCACTGCAGTCATCATCATTATGTCAATTTGTCATGGTGGATGCATTCACCTTACTGAATGGATGCCTGTGGATGCAACTAAGGTAGGTAATTGCCAGTGTTCATACCACCTCTAATAATCCTGTGCCGTCCTCATTGGTGTTGTAGTCCTCTCCTCATATGGAGAAGAGGTATTCCTCATTGAGTGTTAAAAGGATAAACATAGGAGGTCCCTCACCATTACTGCTATGGGCAACTGCATTCCACCTTGCCTTTGCTCTGGCACATCTACTACATCACTGGTCCTTTTCCTACACTGTCTCAATGTGCAGTTCCCCCAACAGTATTTATATCTATAGCAACTTGGTTTCACACTTTTACTGTTTCAGCTTGTTTTGGGCCACATTTTCCAAAAAAGGCACTTGTCATATGTCCTGAGGGCCACAATGAGGATGCAGTTAACCTCAGGGCCAACACATCCTGTTCTTGATCCCTTTTGTTGCATCATGCATTGACCTGAAGAAGTGTAGATGAGTAACCTTGGTGAATTTTGATTTACAAAAATACAACACACTCAACCCCTCCGGCAAAGAACTGAAAGCATTCCTTATACCTACATCCCTTTCTAAACCATGTTTGCAGCGCCATAAAAAAGAATCCGTCAACTCTAGTTTCATGCAGAATTTTATGATCATTAAAAAAAAGGGCAAGTACAGCAGCAATAGTAATTTCACTGAGTTACCCTGACAGCAGACTGCAATCATATAAAAGAAAGCCTCATTAACCTCTCGCACTAGTTATCTGTACAGCATTATCAGCAAATGAAAAACGCATTGCAAACATTTATCATTTTCATATGTTTACCAAAACCTGATCTACCCAAAATAAAATGTTCAATGGACTTTATTACATTTTTGTATACATTACTCTACCATGCATGAATGCCTGTAAAAATTAACCTTCAGATTCACAACCAATATTATTATCACTCCTATCACTGACATCAGTAAACATCAGTTGCCTTTAACTATCATTTTAGGGTAAAAACACATTGAAAATAAATTACTCATTAAAATAAATTTGCTTAGAGTTCCAATAACTTATAAGTGTATAGTTGTTTTTAGCTTACTTTCAAAAGTTTGAGTTGTCTCAGAGCATTTGCTACCCAACTCCACTGTTCACAGTTAAATTAACAGCTTTGCAGTTATTTGCAAAACACTTGTTCATTTACACTTCTCTGATGCAAATGAAAGTCAGCAATGCTGTTCTCTACGAACTGCAGTGACACACATTGGTGTATCTGTTCTCACAGACATAACACACACAGTTATAGATATAGGTACACTTTGGCTGTCCACAGATGAGTTGTGCCCTGCTGCATTGACTGCTGGGACATGTGGCACCATATAACATACATCCATTGAACTTATGCATCCCATATCATTTAAAAAAATGTGTCAGCATTTAGCTTCAAGTTCACTGAAGCTTAATCCATATTCATTCAGTAGGATATGTCACACCTTATTACATTCTAATAGTCACTTACTTTGATTAAAGCCATGTAAGACTAATTGCATGTGTTATTACAAGTTTATAGGTAAGTACTAGAATAGCTGCCCTTGCAGAACATTTTAAGCCTGGCCAGTTTTCCTTTTTGAGCTCAAAATAACCTATCCCATTTGGTTATAGATTGATCTTACCCATCCTGTGCTTGCTTATTATATATTACCTGTAAAGATAATAACTGGGATCATACCATAGATATGACCGAGAAGATTAGCTCCGATGGTTCCGCTTAGAGAGCAAGGGTGATCTCAGAGCCGAATGAATAGATTATATGCCCATCAGTTCCTATTAAAATCGCGAAGGTCCACTTACCTGAATATGGAAACGTCGACATGTATAAGTCAAACCGTGAAAACACTGATCATCTTGAAGCCCAAAATCTGAAATGTCGAATAGTCATGGTTGGCCCTTCTGTGGTATAGCTCCGTAAGTTAAGTGTGCGATAGTTATGGACCTTAAGGCTAGGGTGCGGGTTAAGGTAAGTGCATAGATAGTAATGTATGTAAGGTTTAGTGTAGGGTTAAAAGTAGGGTTTTGTTAAGTGTATGTGTGTGGGTTATTTATTTTGTTTGGGTATAGCTCTGTAAGGTAAGTGTGCGATAGTTACGGACCTCAGGGTTAGGGTGTGGGTTAAGGTAAGTGCATAGATATTAATGTATGTAAGGTTTAGTGTATGTATGTAGTTTATTTATTTTGTTTGGATAGGTACTATGTAGCACATGGTGGGATGGACAACTATGTCAGTTCAAGATTTTGAATTTCGCGGTTTAGGGCGTTCTGTGTATTCGCAGTTTGCATAATAGGTGTTGATTACATATTTGCTGAACAGGTCTTTTGTGGTTCTAATATAGACCCACCTCCCCATGCATGGGTAAAGCAAGTAGGAGCTGAATTTGTCCATTACTAGTACAGGGAGAAGTCCTGTGGTAAATTTTCTGTTTCCTACCTAGAGGTCTATGTTGCACTTGAATATGGACAAGGATGAATTTTATGTGGATGGATAATCTGTTCCACAGTAGTGGCATCGTCTGAGAGTTATTTCTGTCCCTCTAAACTGTTCTGTCGGTAATGGAAAAGAGGTTTAGATCCCTAGACTGAGTATTTCTGATGCCATTTGATTTGCTTTTGTGCATTAAATCCATCAGCAATGGATCAGAAGATGCCTTGTATGTCAGACACAGGTCATCTCTTAATAGTCTGTAGGATACTAAGTATAGTGATAGGGCTTTGAATTGGTCCATGTAAGACATGTTTAGACCTTTTATCCTTTCAGTAAGGTACCTCTGTGTGCATTCCAGTTGTTGCATGAGTCTGGAAAGATAAGGAGGCATTATATTAAATGACTAGCCTAATAATGGCTGAGTAAAGGGGGACAGTTACATCACTAGATTGAGACACTATCCTTTGTTTATAAGCTGTGCAATACAGAAGGATTTTCCTTCCAACAATAGACACACATTGGTCAAAAGTTAAGTCACTGTCTACATAAGTTCCCAAGTCCTAAACAACTGGGTCAACTGTAAGGGGCATACTGTCAATGTGGTCGTACCCTGGGGTAGATGATTTCCCAAAGGATACCATAATGCAATTTTGGCATTTGCTTTCGATAAATGATTTTTGGCACCAGTTATTTTTTTGGGACAAACCTTCCTGCAGGATGGCTAAGTCAACCTTGTTTGTTGGTTTTGTACGCTGATTTTTACATGTAACTAATGATAGTACTGAACGTTCCTAGCACCCTATTCTAACTTGCTTATGGTACCTACTGAACTAAAAGTGCTTGTTAGGCTTGTTTGTTTTGAGGCTGTTTCCCTTTTAACCTGTATATCTTTCACCTCTTTCATCTTAATTACAGGAGCTTCCCCCAACACAAAGTTACACTGATCCACACCAGCAGGGAGTATACTGGCAAAGGTTTCTCACAAGTGACTCCTCTGGTTTTAAATCAAACTGAACGTCTCCCTGAAGGGAGTATTCCTATCAAAGGGCTATCCACCAAGATTGAACTCCTATTACAAGGTTAATACCAGCAAATTTGATGTTAAATCCTATTACAATTGCTGTATGCCCTGGGTCTGAAACCATCTCTGGTTCTCTTTACTGAGTTTAAAAATTCCTAAAGTTAACCCAAAAATATAGCATTAATAGTAGCCTTAAGTGCATAAGCTTTACATATAAATTGAAATTGGAAATTGGAAACTTACTTAAAAATTGGAACCTTCAAAAATAACAGAATAAGGCTATATATCCAGCCGAGAATACATGTTATGGTAACAGTAGGGGACTGCTTTAGCCCTGCTATGTTCGCTCCCCTCCCTGCCCCCATATCCCACCTACCCCCACTACTTCTACATTTATAGCCATTTCCATAAGTACATAGAGAGGTGGCACTTTATTCTAGTACCGTTTCTATTACCTCTTATTATACAACCTTGTATGAAACCCAAAATCTTTTAGGGCTCTCAACTTCTACGGCTGAGACCAATACTATTGGAATTAAACTTACTAACTTTTATCATGTTAATGGTACTTGGGTGGATGCAACTTCTTGCTCGCTGCTACCACACCCAGTTACCTCAAAAAATATTAGCCCCAATCTGAAGTATACTTACAAAATTGTAGATAAATTCCTGAAACTTATCTCCAAATTTAGACTTAATCTGCTACCACATGGGGACATACACCCCAACCCTGGCCCTGCCAACACTGACCAGCATTCCTCCCTTTTCATGGACCTTAGTTCTAATCCTATTACTGCCCGCCCTACTAATTCTCTTCTTACCTGTCATCTGAACATCAGAAGCATCAACAACAAGGTACATGAACTTCATGCAGTCATGGCTGACCTTTCCCCAGAGATCTTGTGTCTAACTGAAACATGGTTAAAACCCACAACTACTGACAATGAAATACTAATCCCTGGGTATAACATACATAGGAGAGACCAAATCCCTAGAAAAGGAGGTGGGGTAGCCATACTCTATAAATCCGATCTAATTGTATCTATCGATGTCATACAACCGCCTCAGATTAACAATGCAGAAATCCTTATTTCCAAGCTTCAAATTAACATTAAAAAATGTATCTATATAATTTGTGTGTATATTCCCCCAGGTAATAATATAGATACTCTCGAAGCCACCCTTCACTGGATATCAACTCACTTCCCTCAAGAGACCTTAGTTCTCGGAGACTTTAATATAGATTGGACTACCTGTTCCCCTCTAGCTCCCTCCACACACATTAATCTACACTCTTTCACGCAAATTATTAATACTCCCACCAGGATAGGCAAATCTAACCGTAAAGAGAGTATACTTGACTGGGTGCTTATTAATAGTCATCCTGACCTTTATACATCTGGTTCCCTCCCTGATAGCCTAAGTGACCACCATCTTACCTACATAATTAAGCACAAAATAGCCATTCCAAAGCAACCTATGCTAAGATCTGTCAGAAATAAAAAGAAATTTGACCCAACCAGACTTCAACTAGAATTAAATTCTTGTAACTGGGCAATACTAAAATATTTACCCATAGATGAAGCAGTGCAGTACTTCAACAAAAAATTCCTAGAAATTCTTAATTTTCATGCTCCCATTCGTTCAAAGAAAACTAAAACTGTAGATGTTCCTTGGCTTTCTAAAGAGACCAGGCAGAAAATTAATCTCAGAAATAAAGCTTGGTCTGTTTGGCTTACTACTAAACTCCCTCCTGACCAAATTAACTATAGACAACTTAGGAATGAAACCAAAAGACTAATCTTACTTGACAAAAGACAATACTATTGTAAACTGCAAACAGAACATCAAAACTGTCCACAAAAATTCTGGGCTGGACTAAATAATCTTCTTCACCCTGGTCGCTCTACTACCCCTGTCCCTGCTACACTCATCGATAAACCCTCTGACGAAGTCTCCAATAGCTTTAACCGCTTCTTCACCGAGACAATCCAAACCCTTTCTAATCAACTGCCACTCAGCTCCCATAGCCTAGACACTCCCACCTACAAAAATCTTCCCCTATTTACCTTTCAACCTGTAGCAACTTCGTTCATCTGCAAATTAATCAAAAAACTAAAACCCTCCACACTCTCAGCTGATCAACTCCCAGCTGAATACTTGCAAAAAACAGCAGATGCCATTGCCTACCCTGTGTCAATACTCATCAATCGCTCCTTAGCAGAGGCCAAAATCCCTGATATCTGGAAGATATCCTATGTAATCCCTCTCCACAAAGGTGGCACTTCCACAGAGCTCTCTAACTACAGGCCCATATCTATACTTTCCCCTCTAGCAAAGATAATGGAAAAATGTGTTCAGAAACAGTTTATGCAACATCTTCTCGTCAACCATCTATTGGCTGATACCCAACATGGTTTCAGACCTCTCCATTAGTACTACCTCAGCCCTTCTTGTCTTCTCTAATACCATAAACACCTATCGAAATAATAATAATAACTCCTCTGCACTATTCTTGGATCTGTCCAAAGCCTTCGATATGGTGGATCATAAACTTCTAATTAACACACTGCATTCACTCTGTCTGGATACTACTGCCATACAATGGTTTAGTTCCTATCTAAATGGCAGACAACAGGCAGTTTTATAGCAGACTAAACTCTCTACTTTACTACCCAATACTCTGGGAGCCCCTCAAGGATCCATTTTAGGGCCACTGTTATTTTCCATCTTCATCAATGACTTGCATACAGTCATACCTAATGCCAGATGTATTCAATATGCAGACGACTCCACGCTGATATGCTCTGGAACAACCCCCTCAGAGTTACAATTATCAACCCAGTCTACTTTTAGCAATATAGAAAACTGGCTCTCTAGTCGTCGCTTGATACTTAATCCTAAAAAAACAAAAATGTTGTTGTTTCCACCGACTAAAAGGTCAAGCTCCATCAACTTTACGATCCAAGCCAAGGATGGGACCATAATTTCTCCGGACCTCTCGACAAAATTATTAGGGGTAACCATAGACAACAATCTAAAATTTGATATACATGTAAACCAAATGATTAAAACCATCAATAAGAAGCTAGGCTCGTTATATAGAATAAAAAGCTTCTTGACCCCCCCCCAAGCCAAAATTGCCATTGCCCAAACTCACCTTCTCTCCACACTCTTGTACTCGTCCCCCTTACTTCACAACATTAGTAAAACTGTCATAAACAAGCTCACCAACTGCTACAATCATATCGCCAGGTTTGTTACTGGGTCACCATATAGGACCCATCACTGTACCAATTTAGCCAAGCTCAACTGGACTGAACTACCAAACCTAATTTCTTACAACCTACTAGTCCTGACCCACAAAATAATATACAACCCTGACTACACTCCCTCACTCAAAAAGCTGGTCGCCCTTTGTAATAACCCACGACCATTGAGGTCATCCAACCGTCTCCTCATCCAGACATGCAAAACTAATAACTCAGCTGGGGACTCCCTTCTCACCAACTCTGCAGGGAGAACTTGGAACAAACTTCCCCCTGATATTACCTCACTCTCCAATTTAAGTCAATTTAAAACTAAACTAAAACTACACCTGGGGTCAATACGTACTTGCCATTGTCTAAACCCGGGCTAGCTAACTCTCTATTTAACATAGTTCCCAAGCACCTGGCTATTTTCCTATGCTAATTTTTCTAACATTCTGTATAAATATGATGGAATAACTTATTTGGTTCTGGTTTGAAATGTATTTGATTATGTGTCTTTTAAAAGTTTTTGTCATGGCTGGTGCTTTTCTCCCCGGGCCTCCGTTGAAAATGGATATGTATCCAGTCGGATCTTCCTGGTTAACAAATGTAAAATAAAATAAATAAAAATAAATAAAATAATTTGGGGGATTCAATGACTACTCCTAGCTTGCAGTCATCTGCAAACTTCTTTAGCCAGAGCCCTTTTGTATTTGTTTTTGCTTCAGAAAAGTAGATGGCAAACAGAAGAGCTCCCAGCACAGAACCCTAGGGGACTCCACTGGTGACAGGTCTCTTTGTGCAGGTAAGCTCTCCTATTTTAATCATCTGCACCTTATTGTTGAGTTAGTCATCATTCCAGCAGTTGACATAGGGGGTTCATTTCCAGTTTATTTAGCTTTTCTTCTATGCTTGAATGGGGATTGTAACAAAAGCTGTGGCTAGGTTGAGGCACAGTGGATATAAAAAGTGTACACACCCCTGTTAAAATGCCAGGTTTCTGTGATATAAAAAAAAATGAGACCACAATAAATCATTTCAAAACTTTTCCCACCTTTAATGTGACCTATAACTTGTAGAATTCAATTTAAAAACAAACAAATCTGTTAGGGGAAAAAATATAAAAAATAAAAAAATGTACAATAAGCTGGTTGCATAAGTGTGCACACCCTTAAACTAATATTTTGTTGAAGAACCTTTTGGTTTAATTACAGCACTACTATACTTGGAGAAGAGTAATATGGTTTGTGTGTGTTTGTTTGTTTTTGAATGTACTTGTGATGGAATATGGAAAGTGTTGGTATCCTGTGTGTTTTCATTATTTTGAACTTTCGAGATTTTGGTCTCAGTATTTTGGTCTTTCAGGATTCTGTAGCACTCATACATATATATATATATATATATATATATATATATATATATATAGAGAGAGAGAGAGAGAGAGAGTTCTAGGACTATTCACTGAAAGCACATTTCACTGAAAGTCAAATGACTGTGCACAAATAACTGAAAGCTCAATTCACTGAAACTTATATATATGGCCTTTTCCCCGCTGTTGTGCGACCCTGGAGTTAGTATATATAGTCAGGAGCAGTGGGGGGGTGTAGCTCCCCACATATTTTGGATATATATTAAGTTCAGAAAAGAGTAATTTATTGGAATTGCAAGTATCCATGTATTTAGTTCAAAATATTTAAAACAGGTGGGGGGCTACACCCCCCACTCCCCTTACTATATATATATATATATATATACTAACTCCAGGGTCGCACAACAGAGGGGAAAAGGCCATATATAACTTTCAGTGAAATGTGCTTCAGTGAATTGTGCACAGTCAAATGTGCTTTCAGTGAATAGTCCTAGACCCATATATATATGTGTATACATATATATATATATATATATATATATAAATATACATACACACACACACACACACATATATATATATATATATATATATATATATATATATATATATAAATATATATATAAATGCATAAAAAGTAAAGGAAGCAACAGACCACGGCTGCAGAGAATGCAAAATAGTTTAATCCACAACGAACATAGAATGGTAAAGTGGGTTTTCAACAGGTACAGAGGTGCAATGACTCTATATATAATGCTGTATTTGAATGTCTACAGTGCAATGTTATTAGCACTGATTTATTTAATTATTTTATTGTTGAACATCCTGTGATACCTATAATACAGGGTCTTCCTAAAATTCACAAAAAACCCACTGGAACCACCAATGAGACCCATTGTGTCAGGGAGGGGCTGGTCTACGGAAACACTATCTACATAGAGCGACACCTGAAACCTGTCCTGAGGAGAAATTCTATTATTTTGTTAGATACAGAAAATTTCTTGACAGATCTATATTCATTCATTAATACGTATGTGAGTGATGATAGGCTGCTGCTCATTACCATGGATGTGCAGTCATTGTTTACTGTTATTCCCAATCAGGTGGGGGTTGAATATTTTAAGGAATACCTGCTGGAAGATGGGCTGTACAATGGGCGAGGTGTTGATTTTTTATCTCTTCTAATGGAGCTCATTTTGGAAAATAACTTATTTTTGTTTGAAGACACACTGTACAAGCAGTTGGATGATGTGGCCATGGGCACTTCCTGTGCCAATGGCTATGCCAATATTGTTATGGCCCACTGGGAGAAGGAATTTCTGTTGGGAGAATATGGCAAATTCTTGAAATTCTATAGGAGGTTTGTAAATGACCTCTTTATCTTGTGGGAGGGGGACAAGTCTACTTTTGCCCCCTTTTTTTCACATGTGAATAGATGCACCAGTTTCCTGAGGTTCACCATGAAGAGCTCTTTTAGTACAGTTGACTTCCTGGATGTGAAGGTTATACTGAAGGATGATGGACAATTTAAAACAGAAATACACAGAAAGGATTGCTATAGAAATAGTTATTTACACAGAAACAGCATGCATCCCCAACACATTTTTAAGAACATTGTGAGGGGGCAGGGACTGAGGACTTCTAGGTTGACAGCCGATCAGGATAGATTTGAAAGTGAGTTGGGTGATCTGGGAATGAGGTTCTCACAGAGAGGTTATGCCCCCACTGAACTTCAGGACATCCTGAGGGGTGTAATGGAATGTAGGAGCACAGAGGGTAGACCATACTTCTCTGATGGTGAACGGCCAGTGCGGAGGGCAGGGACTCTGGATGGACAAATGAGAATGTCAGTAACTTATTCTAGTAATATTAAGCTTCTACAAAACATTTTTCACAGGAATTGGAGCACCCTGTGTGCTGATGATGCTATTAAAGGTTTAGTGGGTGATACTCCAAAGTTTGTATACAAAATAAAATTAACTTGAAAAGGATCCTGTGTGGACCTAGGTCACAATATGGCCTGGCAAAGGATCCTGTTAGTGGGGGTAAAGGTGGTACCGTTCCCTGTAAAGCCTGCAATTTCTGTATGTATATAGATTGTAGTGGAGGATTCAAGCATCCTGATATGGATAGAGTGTTTAAGTTTAAACTCTCTGCAAACTGTAATAGTACAAACATTGTGTACTTGGCCCATTGTGTGGTCTGTGCGTCATTCTATGTAAGGATGACGACCAGGAGGTTGAGAGATCGCATGCGGGAGCACTCCTATGATATAGGGAGGAAGGCAGAGATGAATGCCTTAGTTAGACATGTAGGAACCTTTGGTGATATACATAGGTTCACCTTCATGACTATTGACAGAGTTGTGGACAACCTCGGGGGGAGGGGGGTGATGTGAAATTGAAGGTTGAGACGAAAGAACTTGAATGGATTGTGAGACTCAGGGCCAGAATGGGCAGGGGGCTTAATGACAAAATGAACATCAAGCCCATTCTTCTAGGAAGAGACCTGTTAAAGTGAAATATTAATATACCTTTGGTGTGTTTTAGTTTTTAAAAATGTTGGTTCATGTTTTTAAATGTGTTGTTTCCTATATACTGTTTTTTATACTGTTTTTATATACTGTTTTTATATGCTGTCTTTCATATGCACATGGAATTACCTGTGTCTTTAAATTAAGGTGGGGTCGCAATTAGTGAGTGTAGGATGATATATAAAGGAATTTTATACTTTGTTTCAATGTCTGATGAAGTGGCTTGGTCCACAAACGTGCTAACCATTCTATGTTCGTCGTGGATTAAACTATTTTGCATTCTCTACAGCGGTGGTCTGTTGCTTGCTTTACTTTTTATGCATTTGGATTATTTTTTGGAAGTGCAGTTTACCAGCATCACCTCCTTTGTACTTTTCTTGGATATATATATATATATGGATATATATATATATATATAGATATATATATATATATATATATATATATGCAAAATGTTTTAAGTAAACATATGTATGTTTTCAAACGTATGCATATATACATACAATAATATATGTGCAAGCTGCTTCATATAGCAATTTTTGCTTGTATTACATTAACTTACTTTTCATTTTTCAATTGTTTAACATCTCTATAAATATTAAATGTTTGTCAAACAGCTTGTATTAATTCTTAACCAAAGTTTTTATATTACCAATTTGTTATAATTATTTAAACTGCATTATTTTTGAATATTGTAAAATTATTGTTCTTAAAATGTTTTGTAATAATTTGGAGCTTTTCTCCTCAGGTCTCCCCTGAAAATGGGCTTCTACAGTCAGACTTTCAAATAAATGTTTATATGATTATATATATATATATATATATATATTATATATATATATATATATATATATATATATATATATATATATATATATATATATATATATATATATATATATATATATATATGGTTTACCATTAAAATCTCGATGTCAGAATGTATGCATATGAACAATTTGAACTACAGATGTTTTAATAGTTCATATGAGTACATTCTGAATGTTCGAACATTTATATTAGCGAATGTCCTGTGCATATAATTCGATGGGATGTACAGAGATCGTGGTACAGTGTGGTTAGGGAAATGCATCCCTTTCCTCAATGTGGTGCGATCTTGGAGTAGGAATATATAGTTAGGGGGTGCAGGAGGGCTTGCCTCCCTGCAAAAACGGGGTTATTTTTTGGAATTAGGGATTTACTGCAAGGGTGGCATTGTTAATTGCTGTAAAATGTCGAATTCGGCTTTTTCAGCAATTACTGCATTCTTTCTGAACAGTCGAAAATGTGGAGATTTGACAATGCATCTTGCCATTAAATTACAAATTTTTTAAAAATGTCATAACTTTAATAGTAAACCTATATATATATGTATATATATATATATATATATATATATATATATCCATATATACATATATATGTTTATTATATACATCAGTATATATAATTATTTGTACAAATATGGATATATCTATATATTTATGTGTGTGTGTGTGTGGATATATGGATATATACACACATAGGTATGTTCATCTATATATCTATATGTCTTTATATATATATATTTAAGAATATACAGTCATTTTTACTTAAGGAATCATTTCTCTGACAAGCAGAACACTTTTAAAAATATATATTCTGTGTAGGTGACAAATCTTTTCTTAATATGATAATTTTGTAAGACAATCATTTTTTCTAAAATATTTGCACAAACTAGAAGGCTGACAAGAGTTAATCACCCAAGCCTAGGCATACTGGGGCTAGGGGAGAAAAATATCAGTTAAATGACCTGCACTAAATTTATTGCTTGTTGTCGTACTTTTTTTGTTGTGGAGCCCTACTGGAATTTCAAGACTCTTCTATGTCAGTCCCAAAACTCTAAAAAAGTCAGTGCAATTCTTGGAACATGATAGAGACCAGGAAAATTATTGTCACACACCTAAAAAGCATACTGCGCAGGGATGCAAGCCAATTGGTACACCTTTGGTGTTGGGGCTACATCATTTATCCCTACTATTTATATATACTAACTCTAAAATTGCTCTAGCTAGGAGAAGAGGCAATGCTCTAAGATAAAGCAGTTTCATTTTTTGTTTTTTATTTCCCCTTAACTTCTTACTTTTCCAAGAATGGCACTTACGGTCTTCACACAATGGAAATCCCTGGAATGGCCACAGTTGTTATGTAGCAAACTGCTACACTACAATAGCAAAAAGGTGAATGTCTGGCAAGGGGTACTTTGAGGAGGTGGTACCCTCACTTTTTTATACCAATTTCATTTGTTAAAGTAGAAAGAGGCAGGAACAGTAAGGAAATACCCACTACTTAGTATTTTCTTTCAAGTTTAAGCATACATTTTTATCAATATTTCTTATAAAGTTATTGAACGTATGTAATAATGTGTTTTTCTGCACAGAAACAATTAGTTTCTCTACATGGCTTGGTGTTCATTATGCATTTACACACGTTCCTAGTAATAACCATTAAGATGCTGTAGAGTAAGTCCAAGGTCAAATTATTTCAGCTACAGATTATTTCAGCTACATTATGAGGACTGTTGTGCTGGTTATCGTGTGTCAGGATGAAAAGATGGGCATCAACTAGGGGAAAGATAAAGGTAAGAGGACAGGTAAGTTCCATATCATAATATGGAAAACATACCAACATCATTCTGGAAAATTCTCTGATTATAAAAAATATCGTATGAACTGCAAAAAGAAGTATAGAACCATGTGCTAGGAAGGAATTTTTGTATTATAAGGTATCAATACACAGTTTTGAATATGGTATCACACTAATTTTGTTAGAGAAATACTAAAATAATTGACCAGGTAACCAAGAAGCACTACTATATAGTTCAATGTGACAAATATTTAATAAAAATGGTACCTGAAAGATGTAGCTTTACCTTTGAGGGAGATAAACTTGGACAGAATTTAAGCTTTTTCAAAAAAAAAAAAAGACATTAGTAAAAGTGATATGAAAATGCCATTAAAGGAACAAGGACCTCTTTTGATCTAAAGTATCCCAAGTAGGAATTATCTGTTCTGTAAATATAGTATAAAGATTTATATTTTTCTCAGTTAATACATCTATATTTTTACATTGTTTGCCTCATTATACAAATTAGGTGATGGGTGGTTTATTTAGTACATAGTCCTGTTGTACTTTTTATGTAGGAAAAATGTCTTGAAAGTTGGGATCAAGAATTTCTGTGCTCCTAAGTTCAATGATATAAGGTTACTAATGCATTATATAAGAAAATATCAAACCACCCTGAAGCACATTTTATAATCACCAGGATATTTACAATTATGTTAAGCAGATTCATAACATTGAATTGGCAGGACAAAGTCAGAAAAGATGAGGACTACTAACCAAGAAGCATGATTTCCATGAAAACTAAATGAGCTTTTGTAATAGAGGTTGACATTTAGATGAGCATTACAGGCAGCAAACAACTGTGCTGTTATTGTTTATCCAACTACCATATGTCAATATAGTACTGGTTATTTGTTACTTAGGTCATACTGATGTATTTTTATAGGAGGAAGAATATGGCTTAGAAATGTTATCCATTCATTTGATATTTGAATCAAGGACTATTTCAAGATGAACAGTGAGGACAGCATGTACTGAGGAAGGTGCTTTATTACATCAAAACTGGTTTGCTTGTTTTTTTTTCCCCATTACTGGAACTGCTTATCATATGTTTTATATTTATTAACTCTGAATTCATTGACTGAAATTGTTCCTGGTCTGCTAATAGTTTTTGAAGTAGATATATTCAATAAAAGAAGTTTTAATACTGAAACATTTCCTAGATGGTAGTTCTGTTGTTGAGGCATGCAATCTGGGTGCAGCACAAGCATCTTCCTAGTATGTGATTCCAGAAAATTCACTGCAAATAAGGTGCAGTACTTTTTCTTTCCACACATTGCAGCACCTGCACTTCATATATGATTCTGATTTTGAACCCTTGCATTCTGTGTATGAAGTAAGCATAGCTATTTTGTAAGAAGCAGAGTAACAGTGTATCTTAGCTTGTTTTTCCAGAAACAGGCATATGTGTCTCCATCAGTGCATTTATTTTCTCATACATTTCCACTTCTAAGAATCTGTACTGTATATACTACGATCACCAGCAAAATGTTGCAAATTTTATAAATACATGCAAACTATCATCTACATATATAACCTTACCTGTGCAGCTGTATATGTTTTGTAGCATTAGTACTATAATATGGATACCTGAAACTAAACAATATGTGCCAGCTGCATTACTAAAAGGAGACCATTATATAATCTGCACCCATAAGTGCACTCACAAAGGACTGTAATAGTTAAACACAAGTCACACCTGAAACTGCAAAGGCAAGTAAAAATAGCATTCCTGTAGACATGCCTTATCCCCTATAACCCCACACCCGTTACTACATACACCAATTTTAAGGTTGCAGTATCTCAGAGTAAGGATTAGTCCCTAAGATAATGCAGTCATGATATTCAGAAGTAACACATTAGAAATACACATATCTGAGTGCACATTACAGTGTTGATCACTAGTGTGAAAACTTTTACCTGACTACAAACATGCATCATGTTTTCTAAGGTTACTACTTTGAAGATGGTTGTAGTTTAAGACACAACATTGCAGAATAGTGAAGATACATTCTGATAGCTACCTTGAGACAGCATGGTCTGTATCCACTGGGAGTATTAAGGGCCTAGTGGGACCATCTGCTGAAATATATTATTTGTTATGTCAAAATAATTGGCAGTCATGGGCACATTGTAAAGGAATGCTCTTGTCAACTAGTGATAATTAACCTGCACATATTTGCTGAAAGAGGCTAAACCACAACCACAGCAATACTTGTGGAGACAACAGTCTCCCTTGTTCCTGAAGATGACACTGTAGGAATGTGATATGCATGTGTCATGGTGATGCTCTTTCATAAGTGGCATAATTGATTTCTGCATAATGTTTCTCACATTCTAGGCATATGTCATTACAGGTCAATTAGGCCTGATTTGATAAGTAAATAGTGTGAAAATCAAGGGTATTATTCAGAATTTTCTATGTTTTGCATGGTAAGTACAGTGTAACAAAGTCTGATTATGATTCGAGCCATTACATAACTTGTATATTAATGGTATTTTGCAAATACAGGTAGAGCGGCCTGATGTCCACCAGTAGCTGGCAAGTGATGCTGTGGACACATTGGCTACAAACGCAGTGCACATCATGCGTACTTCTGAAGCACCATCTGTGTTCAGCAGCTAAGTGGTACTTGCCATAATAGTCTTGGAATCCACAGCCAGTGATGCAGAGGACAGGATCCGTAACTATCTCCCATCTTCATGTATTGCATTCTTGATGGGTATTGAGGTATAACTTGTAGAGTTAGAGGTGGCAAAGGAAGCTTTGGACTTGCAGGAAAAGTGCTGTCTCTTCATACACAACCCTACTTTACAAACAATGCCTCAGTGACTGCTGTGTGACAAACTATAGCTACTGCCCCAAAGTTAATTATTTTTTTCCATATTTTTCCAAAAGTATATTACAGTAGATAACAATACAAACAATCATGAAAAATTGTCAGATACAAGGTAATAATTTGTTTCAGCATGCAATCAGGTCATATTTCTACTACATCACATAGAATAGAACATGTTTGCTATTTATTTTTAAATTCTAACAGGAAAATGTATAGAATTATCCTAACTGCATGGTGTAGTAAACTCTAATACACTATGCACGATATTTACGGCAGGTATAACAGCAGCTAAAGGGCCAAAGCATGAGAGAGATGTATCTGCATTTGATATAACCTTAAGATGCTTGTCTGAGATTCTTTGATTTGCAGTTTACTTAGTATAGGGGAATTTTGTATACAATATGATGATTTGATTCTTTGAATAATATTCATTCTTTTAGAATGTAGTTCAGAAAGAGACTCTAGTATTTTTGAAAATATGTACGTTTATTACTATCCCTTGTGATTAATTTATGTGCTGTAACATATCTGGTAGCTTTGTTCTTTAATTCCTCCCATGATTGTTTGGTTCTATCTGTCCATTTCTGGGTGATGTATAGTTTCATTAGCACAAATAATGTCCTGCTTAAGTCATTTTTTGGGGGGGGGTTATATGTAGGGCAGCAAATTCCCACAATAATGTTAACAGCTCGCAACCATTTTTTCTAACTTCACCTTTACAGAACACCATAACTTGTATGTAAATTTACAGCCCCATAGGATGCGAAAGAGATCAGCGTTCACTGGGACAGTTTGGGGAGTAGTTTGAATTAAATTTATTTAAAATCACTGGTGTCCAGCCAGACAGAATTTTGTAAATAATTCTGTGTCATTGTAAATATATGATCCACAATCTGGTT
Organism: Protopterus annectens; assembly: GCF_019279795.1. Lineage (NCBI taxonomy): Eukaryota > Metazoa > Chordata > Ceratodontiformes > Protopteridae > Protopterus > Protopterus annectens. Next base: position 557,932,824 of record NC_056749.1, on the reverse strand, counting down.
TCACAAATGTGAGAAAACTGTGTTATGTGCTAAGCTTCAACAATATAACCACAGTGCACCCTGCTGGAAGAAAGCTGATAAGTAAAGAATTTATGACTGTGTCTGATCTCAAACTAGGAGACAGGATGTCTGGGCTAGGACATTTTTTCTTATTGTCCTAAGCCAGAGATAATTACTAGGTTTCATATGTAGAATGTCTTTTATTGCTGTGGCTTCCTAGCAGGTGAAGACTACAAAGAAATGTTAAATTTTAAGTTCTGTGAACGTGGGAAACTTAAGCAGAAGTGTAAAGAATGATGTAATCTGAAAAGACTCAGCAGTAATGTGAATTATCAATTTAAGACTTTCTCAGAGAGAAAGATTTAGCATTTTGTATTTTGTCTTCAGACCTGTTAACAACTCACCAGCACTGTGCCTTGCTCTGTTAGTAAAGTTATTTAGATCTTAGTATTTCTCTTAGAGATAGTTAGGAATATAGCCAGATTAGTCTAGCTATATATTGTTTTAAAGTATTTTCCTGTAATTTCTGATCTCTCTGTTATCACTGTGTTGAATTGATGAGCATTGTTTTGTGTTTTTATTATTTATTAAATATTTTAAACCTTTCAACTGTGGCTGTTTTGTGTAGAGATAATTTAAGCTCCTAGAGTACTTGCATGTATTTGATGATACTGTATAAGCCACTCCAATAGCCTTAGCCCTGGGTTACACTTACTATTTGGATAACAGTAATATTTGCACAGTGGAATTGGGCACTCTTTGGTAAGGGCTTTTATAGTAGCTGATAAGAGTAGTTAGTGGCAGTGGATTACTACCTTATAGCCTGGGCAGAAGGGGGCATAGCTAGTGGACCTGTGCCAGCCTTCCCCAGGAGTTTCTATGTGTTGGTATATAAATCAAATCTCAAAGTGTGTGTGTGTGTGTGTGTGTGTGTGTGTGTGTGTGTGTGTGTGTGTGTGTACTTGGGCAGGGACACAAAGCACTGGTTGGACAGGGAGGGTACTGGAGGTTTTGGCTTGACTACTCAGCTGAGATATGAACTCTATAGCTGTGCCATTGGGGAGTCTTATTGGGGATCTGGAAAAAAAGGGAGAAACCAGCCCCAGACTGACTATGATCTCTGTGTGCTCTTAAGGGAAATTGTACTTTACTGTGTGTGCACTTGTTATCCTCCCAATGTGGATGCCCCTCACTGGTGCTAGTGGTGAGGATTGAGGATCCTTGATTACTGGGACAGTGCACGGGCGTCACATACAAATACATATTCTTTAATCTGAGGCTGCTGTTTGACTGTTGTCAAGGCCTTGACCAGGACTGCAAGAATGTAGTCTGGGATACAGAGGCTAATCTAGTTTGCTATCCCAATTAAAAGGTGCAGGTGCCAGGAATAGAATAAATTCTTAACCATTTCTTATCTGAAATGGCAGAGGTTATAAAAACAAGAGACCTGGAAACAGCTATGGAGACAAGCAGAATAGACTACAATGTGATAGGTTAAAGATTTCAACTATCTAAATTACAAAGAAATGTATGTTGTGCTGTAATATTTTACTTCTGAATTTCTGGTGTACAGTAATTTCTCAATCTTAATATGAAAAACAGGCACAAGGATTTATTGTGATATATAGGCACTTCTGTTTGTTAGCAAGCTTAATTAATGCGTCAATTTGGGAATGCCAGTAGCCAGCTGGGTTTCTAATTCTTTAGGCTGTTTTCTAGCATTTACTGAAAAAATTCAAATCCCCTAACTCTTTTCTAAGAAGAGCTGCAGATTATAAGAACAATTAGAATGCTAACAGATACAACATTTTGCATATTAATCTAGCAAATAGCACACTTTACATTTTAACTAATTCTTACTTTTAGTTAATTGCCACATTTGAGCAAAGAAATAATTCACAGGAATAGAGAAATCTTCTTGAAGGTCAAACATCTTGATAAAAGCTGGCTACTAAAAAAATGAGAAACATATATAAAACTTAAAGCTGCAATATTTAATTGTATATGTCCGTTATTAAATTTCATTCTAACGAAAGCTATTCAGTGTCCATTTAGAAAATTATTTTCACCTTTTGAAGTAGCAGATTATTTTAAAACCTTGTTTGAGCCACATATCAAAAAGTACATTTTAACCCCTACTGATTGAATTCAATCATTAAAATGCAATTAGAAAACATTTTTTTTCCAAATCTGGCCTGCTGTCTAACAATTATCAAAGCTCTTTGCTTCCATTCTGCAAGGTCTCTTAATTAGCTGGAAATGCACAGCAATATTGCTGTAAATGATAACTAATCAGAGGCATATGACGACACAGCATCAAACAGAATTCATTGCAAGGGACAGCTGTGAGTACTTAGGGTTTCTTATATTGCACTGTATGTACAGGCACTTGTATGATGGTCAGTTATCACATGTAGGAGAAATAAAGAGGCCAAATGAAGCATGCAACATGATGTTCATTGCTAATGGGTAAGAAGGTAGACATTTGTCAGAGATTAATGAGCAGCTGTGGAAGAAAAATAATAACAGCTGCACCCAGATTGGCAATATGATTGTAATAAAAATGAGATCTTTGTTTTTTTTTTATTTATGACACATGCACTCAAAATTTTGATATGAAACACAAATCATTTGTATTAAACACATGTATATTTGTACTAATTGATTATCCTATTTTAGCTACGTAGTAGCTAGTTCATTTGGTTTAAAATCCTGTTTCAAGCAGAATCAGTTTCAGTTCTTTCATTCTTTCCCTTCTTGTCTGTATTATTGGACATTTCCATATTTTTAAAGTTCTGTAAAAGTGGTTATCCTATTATAAACATTGTATGGTACAGAATGATGCCAGGTAAGAATGTGCACCAGTGATTGATGTAGCCCATTCAATGTTTGCTGAATAAAATGCCAGTCCTTCAGCACGCATAGCATACTTTAAGTTGTTCCTTTACTGGACCTTTGTTATAGCTACATTATGATTCTATGACCTCTGCCTGTCTTCCTCTATACTCTCTCTACTCAGTAAAACAATGACTAAATGACTTGGAAATATCTTCTGCTATTACTGCTTTAACTGTTTAAATGTGTGGAATATTGAAAATGAGTTTTGAAATCAAGGCTACCTTTTACTTTGAATTTGATTACTGCTTTAAGAGCTCTTATACTCATGTTTCACTTCCTAACAATTCAGCAGAAGGGGAAGGACCCCCTCTCCCCCTAACCTTTGATCACAGAAACAATAACAGCTAGAGTTGTGTTTAAAAAACAAAATTCAAGCTGACTTCATAACACCCCAAGTAATGCTATGACATATTAATGAGTCATTTTGGCTATGTGTAGCCATCTAGCAAAACAGATTTCATATATCAGCTCATGTGTACAGATCTAGTCATTGTACTTACATATATTTAATAAAGCCTGTTATCATTCTATCTGTGCTGTTTCTAATGTCGATTCCATTTCCATTGTGGTGCATTAATATTGCTTACTGAATGGAAATATAATAAACCTACAATATACAACCTAAAATAAGAATATCATAAACATACTGTAATCATTTGTACACATGTAATGTTGCATGTATTATTTGGTTCTACTTTGTTGTGTTGAAATAATATACGTTAAAAAATGAAAAATTAGTGAGACCAATTAAAAAAATGATAGAATTATCTCCAGAATACTGATTGAGAATTGCGGTTTTCTGTGCAGATTTTACCACAGTTTTTGAAATTTCAGTTTATTTTCATGGGCTGTCTAAATCACCACAAAATGACCATGATAAAAACACTGCAAAAGTCAAAAACGCTTCCTAAATCTGAATAGCTGCAGACATTAAGAAGTTAGACTGGGATTCACGAATGCCTACCCATCACATTGTGCTCAGTTGCACGATGACGAGTGATAGGTAAGCAGTTTGCAATTCAGGAGACAGCCATCCAAAATCTCAGCCAGCTATACAACATTTAGTAATGAATACACTAATGAGCAGATAGTTAGCTGAAGTACATGCTAATTAAGCAAAAAATCATTGAGGAGATATTGAGAAATCTATACAAATGCAAATAAGTCTCACTCATTTAGCACTGAATTCCAAGACACACTGGAATATAGCCATGTGGTAACTTTGAAAAATGTTAGGTGATGCACCAGCCATTATAAATCTGCATGGGCAACAGGCTCTAATACAAGGTACTGCTACTGTTGCCAGACTTTGCCTAGAAGGCATAGGGTGTTGCTCTATCATGGACTATATGAAATAGAAATAAAAAATCACTACAGGGTGGCCAAGGATACTACAGAAGAAATAGTGAACATCTGATGACCTCACATGATGCCCATTGAGAACTGTGGAGAACCCACCCTAGTGGAAACTCAGGTATGTGTAGCACTATATATGCTAGCTGCATGGACATTTCAGTGAACCACAGGGGAAAGAGTGGTGGTTCATAAGCCTCTGCCTCAAGAATACTCCACCAGTTTCTCAGTACAATCTTGCAACATGTGGGGGAAGCATATCTGGTTTCTAAGTACATCTGAGGAGATAGATACCACCTTGCAAACTTTCTATGCAATAGAACATTTTTCTAAGGAACTGGAGGCCACAGACTGCACCCACATTGAAATAAAAGCTCCACCTCATGAACTTAGAAGGAACTACATAAATATAAAAGGTTACCACTTCATCAAATTGCAGATGGTCTGTAATGCACAAGGCATCATCTATACTGAAGATTCCACTACCCCCATAGATGCCACACCTGTAATCTGTGATTTTTCACAAGGGCATTTAGTGGAGGAAGCACGGCATGCAGTGGGACCTTGAATCATGACTCACATGAGAAACACACATAACCTCAATAAGCAAGGTTATTACAATGCATATACACATGCACAGACTAGAAATATCATGGAAAATAGATTTGGACTGCTCAAGTAACAATTCTGATTTCTGCGTACATCTGGAGGTGCTGCCACATTATCCAAAATATTGACTTGTTTGCGTTTTCTTGCATAACATCATACATGTCCCAGGAGAAGGATCACAGTTCCAAGCACCACAGACAGGGCCAGACGAGACAGATAAGAGGTCAGATGAGGAGCCTGCAGCCAGTGATGATCATGGCAGATGGAGGCATGCACAATATGCCATGGTACTGGATAAGGGGCAGTGAACAGAACAGAAACACTCACCACTTAATTAAAAAAGAAAAGGAAATTGAGCACAAACAAACAGGAACAATGATGCATATAAACTTACAGCCTTTAGTTTCCTATGTACTAGCTGGCTACTGTGATCATCAAATATAGGAAACTCCAGCTTACAATGTTGTCAGCAGCAATAATAAACGTAAGTGATTGACCTGTAATCAGCAGGTAATACCCAATTATGTACTGTATTACAATAAAATCAATGTGTTGATCAACTATACAGGAAAGTTATAAATAATTTATATGACTGATATATGCAACATATAAAAACCAAATGAACTATGAAGTTTTTAAATAGAATAACATTTTTTCCTGATTATGTATAATGCTTCCCACCTGTGCATCAAGCCTAAGCAGCCCCATGTCAAACAGACCCACAGGTGGTATGGCAATGTCACCATCATCTACATATGCAGGAAGGAAAGCATAGTTCGGAGCCTTATAACTACAAATGAAGAAATCATTAATTAAGACACAAAAGAAGAGTTGCAATCCAGCAGTCAAAATAAAAGATATTTCATAAACGTGTTTTGCCTGCTCACTACTGTGCATCAGACACAAGTAGTCCAAGTTAGAAACCCCAGCAGGGATAAGGGCAATCTCAGCATCATCTGCACAAGGTGCTGAACAATCAGTGATACTTAAGAAATAATACTGCACTATTACTTATATCACTGCTTCTACTACTATTACTACAAGTATAACATTATTTACAATAGGCAGACTAAAATAATCTGAAAATCATCATATCCTGATGAAAATATGCATTTGAATAAGCAATCATTAGATGGCCTTCCTGTGCATCAGACATACGCATCCCTAATTCACAGAACTGTACAAAGGATAGAGCACTGTCATCATCACTTGCACAGGGTAGAGGAGGTTACAGTTTGGCAAGCCTGATACAAAAAAGTATGTGTGCTTGTGAGAGACGAGGGTCAAAGCAAGTATGAACTGTCATGGCTTAGTATCACCAGATATAAAAAAGTAATTTTTGAAGAATGTTGAATGGGGGTGTATGTGTGTGTCTGTGTGTGATCTGAGGTGTCATAGTCAATGTGATGTGCCCTAAGGCCTAGCATCCTGGACAGGTATGAGCCATATATGGTAGAGGATCAAGTGCATAACTGTTACTTCTGACTATGTGAACTACCACGACAGGTGTTATACTGCTAGTCCTATGGCCTTTGCTATTGGGGTGTTACCTGAAAGTAAACAATGCCTGCTGGGCTGAGTTCTCAACACAATTACATCCATGACCACATGCCTAACTGCATCTGGTTATGAGCAGTGAAAGTTCTATCACTACAGGAGTCGGCTATTTCATAGTCATGGCCTTGTTGGCTAATTTCGGATTATACACTGGCTGTTTGGCCTTGTGCATGCCGACCTCTCATCCAGATGTTCTATAAAAAACACTGCAAGCATCAGTGTGTCATCCATCCAGTGCAAGTAGTCTCACACACGTTTCATTCTGTCTCATGCATCAGAATGCATGGCATGCAGTACTCTATCCCTTCTGAGACCCTGGAAGAATTTGTTTGCACCTCCTGAGAAGGAGGGCAGTAAGCATACATTCTCTGATCACTTCTGTCAACAACCCTGTATGGTACTTCACCCTCATGAAAGCTAGGAGGACATTCCACCAGATATGCAACTGAGGTAACCACACTACCATGATTAACAGTGTCCCCACTCTAAGATGGCTTTGTGTAATGGGTATGTGTGTGCATAATGAATCTCTCCGGAGTGTGGAAAGGGGATGTGGGAACCACTGCCTCCATGTCAGTCATATCCTCTACAACCCCAGTATGTGCCTGTTCATCACTGCCATCCTTATCAGGGACTACTAGTCCTCCAACATTTGGTGATTGGAGCTCCAACAGTGCTTTTTCCAGCTTCACCTGTGAATATTTATTGATTTATTTAATTATTTATTTACATTTGTTTACCAGGAGGTCTACTGGGCTAGAGTGAGCTCATTTTCAGTAGAGGCCCGGGGAGAAAAACTCCAAAAACAAACAAAATGATAAAGCAACAGAATCAAAATATAGAAATAAAGCAGTGATGGTACAGAACACATTACAGAATAGGTAATACAATAAAATAGATAAAATCTAACATCTATATAACTAGTATTAAGTATGCAAGCCATACAAGAATACAGTTGATTACATGGAATAATAGTGAATGTGTGAATAATACAGTACTGCAGTTTTGCACTAGACGGGGGAAAATGGAGAGCAGCAGATTAAAGATTCTGAAAGTAAGGTTTAGCCTTAGAGCTATAGCCTAAGAGCTATTGCTATATAGGCATCAAGAATGAATAGGAGATATGGTAAGTAACTGGTATAGTAGATTGTGTGTGGCTGGGTGACACATGTTGGACTTAGTAAGTTACAAGCACTGAATATATATATATATATATATATATATATATATATATATATATATATATATATATATATATAAAGAATCTGAGACGTGAGTGAGATGGGCAGGAAAGGTAGGAAGGCTAGGAATATTGTCTTTTTGTAGTCAGAGCTGGTACTTGTACATAGCCAGTGGGAGAACAGGTGATGTTTCAGCGACTTCTTAAAGCATTCAGGGTATCTAGTAGACCTAATTGAACGAGGGAGAGCACTCCATGGCTTTGGTTTATCATATGGGTAACGCATTTGACCGGCGGAAAGATTAGGTTTTGCTACATTAAAGAGCATCTTATTGACTGATCACAGAGGTTTATTTGGGTGATACATGGTGAACAGAGAGGAGCGGGCAGGAGAGCTAGAAGGCTTATAGATTAGCTTATGAGCTGTTGTTAGTTGCAGGTATATTAGATGTTGGGAAAGTTCTAGCCAGTTTAGATGTTGGAGTGATATGTAGTGGCGGGAGAAGTGTTTGGCACTGATTACAAATTTTGGGATTTTACTGTAACATGAGTCCAGTTTGGATTAAGGAGAGGATTGTATATTAGTAAGGAGAGGTGCACTACAGAGCAAGAATGGAAGTAGAAAGGAACAGGCAAGGGATAGTCTTGCTGCATAGGTAAGGAAGTGTCTGTGTCTGTACACATGGGTTTTTATAATGTTTGTGTTAATATGCTAGTCAAAAGTTAGGTGTTCATCTATGATGATCACTAAAAGTTTGGTATATGAGACTACTTCAAGGCAAGTGTTGTTGACTGAGTTGATGAGAAATTTATTTTTGGTTAGGGGTATTTTTTTTGGGGGGGGGACGAACAACATAAGTTTGGTTTTATTAGCATTTAGGGCTAAATGGTTATTATACATCCAGGTTATAGTAGAGATGAAGGCATTTTGGGTGAGTGTAAGTAGTTCTGAAGTAGACTTGGCCATGCAGATGATGGCAGAGTCATCTGCAAATTGGATGACATTAGCATGGTGTGTGCTGGTATGGAAATCATTAATGAAAATGTTGAAGAACAGTGGACCTAGTATGGACCCTTGTGGGACTCCAGTATTGATGTTGAGGGAAGGAGACAGGGATTGGTACCACCTGGTAACTTACTATCTATAAGGTAGTTGGTAAACCAGGCTAGAGTAGGGGGAGATGTGCTTAAATTGGAGATTTTGGTCAGAAGAAATGGGAGACAGTATCAAATACCATGGAAGGGTTATGAAATAGTTTGAAGACAGCATTGTTCACCAGAGAGTGTGATGCCAATTGCATTGGTTAAAGCCTTGGCCAAGCAATTCCAAGTCTCAACCTTGTGGTGTGACCCTATATAGTTTTCCTGTAGTAGCTGTCAGCTATAATGTTTAATGAGGAGTCCAACAAAAAACTTGGACACCTCCTGACACCACCTTTATGGCATACATATACAGCACTACCTTTACCATCTCTTGTCACATAATCTCAAAGATTTCAGAAAAATGGGAAAGAATCGGTTCCTAAATCAGATGTTATGTGTACCAGCTTGTGTGCAACAAAGGACAAGGTAGACAACTGCATTTGCACAGCAGAAAGGACAGAAATATAATGGATTGACAGGTGAGTATGATTTCTTCCATATCTACTTTAGGTGATAAACATGGCAGTTATAGATGGTTATATGTGTAATACCTCTCAACTGTCCAGATTTTCACTGAAAGTTCAAATTTTTGTCTAATATTTATGGTCTTTTCCTCATAAAATGTATGGTTTTGTGGCAAATCACTGAGGACTGAAGTCATTACATTATGACAGACATTTGAGTTTCAGACTTTATATCCTTCAGAAAAATGCATGCTAACACAAAACCTGTCACACTATCAACTTTATAAGAGCGATATTTAAAATGTGTACCTTTTTTTTTTGGCCTTTGATTCCCTCCCCCATTATTGTTTGTTTTGTCAAGATTTCTTGTACAAAGAGTTTGTCATGTGTGTTGCTTAGTGTATTTACAAATGCTCCACAGCAAATGCTGGTTGATGTACATATCTCGGTTACATTTGAAATGATGTACTGCCACCTCTGGCCAGGTTGTCTAAGATGGTTGATAAAATTCATAACTTAAACTTTGTCACACACAAATATGAAGTGAACATCTTCATAATGTTGCTGTCATCCAGTGTTCCATCCATCCATCCACAGCCCCTTTTTCCCATTTTTACACATGGGGTCGGGGTGTCACTGTAATCGTGACAATTATCCAAAGCCAAGGTTTACACTTCTGGTGGCTAGCTCTTCCATGGTAGCTCTTCCACACCACACACTTGCATGCACACTCACACCTGTGGCCAGTTTATTGTATCCAGTCTACTTACTGCATGTCTTTGGAAAGAAGAAACCAGAGCACCTGGAGGAAGCCCATGAGAACACAGGGAGGACATGTAGACTTCACACCAAAGGCACTTAAAAATGTAAAAAAAAAAATTATGGCACATGGGAACTGAATCCATGACAAAAGGGAACCTGAATTTCTTTATTCTGCATATTAACATTTAAAGTCACAGGGGAGTTGACATTCCAAGGTTTAAGTTAAAGTGTAGAGTTTTGACCATGACTAGAAATAGATCCAATTCTGACAGCCCTGTAACTGTTACCTTTGAGGTATGCCTTTATTTGTGCAGTGATTTTAGATAAATATGTACACCTGTGGAAAACTGTCCATTGCATTGTTTGTAATTTCTTCACTAGTAACCGATGTATATCAAAACCAACCTTCCTTGCATGGCAAAGTCTTAGTTCGTGCAAATATTTTTGCTAAGTTTTTCCCATAAAATGTGAAATTCCACTTCTCTACAGTCATACATGCATACTGTCAGTGCTCCATGCCAAATGACACTCAAAGAGTAATGAAATATTTAAGCAATAATCCACAAGTGGCATATCAGGATTTACCCATGGTTGGTATGGTTTATTCACAATGGCCATGGCATTGGCAGCTGATAAAATATTTAAATTGGACTTAGGTAGAATGGTGTTTAGATATTGTAATGACAAGTGAGTGTGTGTATGACAGTAGTTCTAAGAGGGACTGGTTTAACCAGCAGATATGATGTACACATTTCCACACAAGAAAAGCATTGACAGAGGGAGAGGACTCCTACAACTCTTTCACTCACTCTTAAGCCAAACATCTGCCTTGCAACACACGTGTAGTGGTTAAAGTTGTCAACTCACAGCAAGAGAATCTCTGGTTCAATTCTTGGCTTGGTTGCCTTCTGTGTGGAGTATGCATGTCCTCCCTTCATTTGCGTGGGTTTCCTCCAGGTGCTCCAGTTTCCTCCAACATTCAAACTACATGTGGGTAGCCACTGAAAATAGGCTCTGTCCTAGTCAGACTTTCCCGTTCAACAAATGGTAAATAAAATAATAAATAAATAAAAAATTCTTTCAAATATGTTCTCTCTCATAGTTGTATCAACAGTTACATGGCCACAGCATTTTGATAACTCAAACACATTTTAGGTGAGTCATATGGCTTCAAACATACCACTGAAGTCATCCATTTAAGTGTGTGTCTTCTGATTACTGTAATAATGATTTGTTCCATTGCAATAGCACTATAATGCAAAGGCAGATGTTCAAATCTGGTAATGCATGTGTGGAAGACAATAGTGACAGACACCACTGGCTTACTCAACAGATGGTGATATAACATCTCACACATACATATGAAACCTACCAAGGCTAAAGGTTTTTGAGTCCAAGAAAACATTTTATGGGAGGCATAACCATTGCAAAAGATTACTGATGTAATCCCTTCAAGTGTATGCTTCATGAAACTTCAGGTAAGATTCTGTGATGTCAGCGATTAATATAGACTTCTATGAACCTAGAAAGGCAGAGTTAAGGCGTAACTACTGAGTGTGAAAAAGAATGCTAACAGGCAGAACTGTCTTCTCAAAAACACATTGTTTTTGTGCACTGTGCAGTGGTGCTCAGCTGAGATAAACTATTACTAGTGCTAGAAAGTTTGCTCTTCAGTTTTCCCCTTAGAACACTGTTCTTTTACTTCTTGCACTTCAATTAGCATAATTGGCTAGCACATTAACAGGCTTTTGTAGCATTTATTGTAGCACACTTAGGTGCTATCAGCACTAGCTGTTCCTATCCAGTAACAACACCAGTACTTATTAGTTATGACTACCCCTCCTGGTATGATTGTAGGGCAATTTCCTGTGCTTTCTCCTGCTAACCTGGTGCACTTGGGCATTCTGAGACTGTGGCAACTGTCTAATATACACAGGCAACCCTCGCCTCTTACCTCTCAACATTCATACCTGTGAGAGATGCACTTTTATCACCAAAATGGAAGCAGTGCACGCTCCAACCAAAACCGGACTAGCTGGTCAAGAGGAGAAGGTCAACACCTGCAACTCACTACATAGAAGACACGACCCTTCAAAACACCAACCATCACAACCCACACAAAGAAACACAAATCATACACCCACCTTCACGGAGGCTCTCAATAAAAATTTACCCAAACAAAAGAGACCCCCCAAGACAGAAACACACTCAACCACCACAACACAATACCAACTTAAGAACACATAGCTCAACACCACAGTGTGCCCCTCAAACCATGCCCTTTAGGCAAAACACTTTGCCCAGTGTACTAAACATAGGAGATTCAATTTTGAGGTGCACTGGTGTCCCACTCACAAGGCTGGACAAGGAGAAGGTGACAAGTCAGTTGTCTATCAGGTGCCAGGATCCACCACATAACATATGACTTCTGACACTCCACAACAAGTACAAATATAACTCAGTCATTGTCCATGTGGGTGTGAATGACCTGAGACATGCCTTCCTGGACTACATGAAAAGAGATGTGATGGAACTCTCGGATTATGTGACCCAGGCAGGTATGACCCTAGCCTTGAGCAGTATTCTACCATCATCCAGAATGATAGCACAGTACAAGCAGAAAATGATTGACTTCAACAATTGGATAAGTTTCCGTTGTCATTCTAAGGAGATCCAGTATCTATCTGCCTGGGATGACATGATCGACAGATCTTCAATGCTTTGCCAGAGACGGCCTGCATATGTAACCCCTGGGATTCTGGGTACTGGCTAAGGCACTTGCCACCCCTATAGTGCTTTTTTTAGGCAGTGTACCAAAGACCAAAATTCCACAGAAAGAGCTACAAACAAATGCAATCTGAGGGTCATGCTGCTCAATGCTAGAAGTCTAAATCTCAAGATGCACTCGCTCGACGCTCTCCTCAAAATGGAGACTGTCGACATCTGTGCTGTAACAGAGACCTGGTTTAAAGAGGCAGAAAGCACCCCTGAACTCCCAGGCTACATGTCATTCCATATCTTTCGGCCCCAGAATACAGCCAGAAGCTCCAAAGGAGGTGGTGTCTCCATATTCTTAAAGGGTATGCACACCTTTAGACTGGTAGCCTAGTATAATGCATCCGAGATACTTCAGGTACACCTAACACTGGGTAAGATGGCGATACAAGTCAGAATCTCCTACAGAACCCCAAACATGTCCCTAGACTCTCACTCCAACTTCCTAAACACCCTGGAATCTATTAAGGTCCAACCCAATACTCTCATACTGGGTGACTGCAACTACCCTTCCATCAACTGGGAAAACTATTCAAGTACCAATGTACAGGCCCAACGCTTTCTGGAATTTATAATTTCCAATGCCCTGGACCAGCTCATTCTGACCCCCCACTAGAGGAAGCAACATCCTTGACCTGGTCATCACGAACATGGGAGACCACTGCTCCACACCTATAGTCACTTTTTCCCTGGTTAAACACTGATCATCATGGAAATCTCCATCTCACCTACTCCCCCCACTAAGGTGACCACCCTGAATAACTTTCCTAAAGTCGACTTCGGGCTCCTAAAAACAAAGGTGGCTAACTTCTCGGAACCCATGCCAATGGAAAATAACTGCATGACTGCCAAATCGTACATCAATGCACTGTATGAGCATGGACCTTGCCATACCAAATAGAACTAAGATGCTATCCTCCAAAAAAGGAAGCCAATCTGGTGGTTCCCAGCCATCAATAAACTCTACAACAGAAGGAAGAAACTGTTGCAAAAAAAAAATGAAGTTATAGCCAACATGTACAGAGACATCCTCTCCTCCTACCACCCAACACTACAACCTGCGAGAGATGCACTTACATAGCCAAACTGGAAGCAAAGCTCTCTCCGGTCAAGACTGTGCTAGACAGTCAAGAGGAGAAGGCTAACACCTGTATTACACCTCTAGCAACTCATAGCCCTTCAAATACCATACCATCAACTCCCACACACAGTAACACTAAACCCACATATGCGGAGGCCCTTAACATTAACCTGCCCAAGCAACAAGGACCTCCAAAGCCGAAACTCAAACAAACACCAGTCACAACCAAAGTGACACATAGCTCACAACACCAGTGTGCCACCCAACAACAGCCCCTAAGGCAAGACAACGTACCCAACACTTTAGTCCTAGGTGACTCTATAGTCAGGCACACTGATGTCCCACTCACTAGGCTGAACAAGGAGAAAATTACAGTCAGCTGCCTGTCAGGTGCCAGGATCCACCACATAATGCATGCACTCAAGTCACTCCACAACAAGTACAAATACGACTCTGTCATTGTCCATGCTGGAGTAAATGACTTGAGACGTACCTCCCTGGACTACATGTAAAGAGACATGGAAGAGCTCTTGGATCATGTGATCCAGGCAGGTATGACCCTAGCTCTGAGTAGCATCCTGCCTTCACCCAGAATGATACCACAGTATAAGGACAAAATGGTTGACTTCAACAATTGGCTAAGCTTCTGGTGTCATTCAAAGGGGATCCAGTATTTGTCTGCCTGGAAAGACATGATCGACAAACCACGATGCTTTGCCAGGGATGGTCTGCACCTGTCACCCCTGGGAGTCAGGTTACTGGCTAAAGCTCTTGCGACCCCTATAGTGCCTTTTTTAGGCAAGGTTCAAAGGATAAAACCACCACCGTAACAGATACAAGCATGCAAAATCTGAAGGTAATGCTACTCAATGCTAGAAGTGTAAACCTCAAAATGCACTCTCTCGAGGCACTCCTAAAAATGGAGAACATTGATATATGTGCAGTGACTGAGACCTAGTTCAAGGCTCCAGAGAGCACCCCTGCAATACCAGGCTACAATTGTTACCACACTTTTCAGCCACAAAACCAAGACTGAAACACTAAAGGTGGAGGAGTGTCCATATTCACCAAGGATATTCACATCTCCAGGCTAGTTGCCCAACACAATGCATCTCAAATTCTCCAAGTGCAACTAACACTAGGTAAGACTGCAATCCAAATTATAGCTTTCTACAGATCCCCCACCATACCCCAAGATTCTCACTACACCTTCCTAAACATACTGGAAAATATTAAGATACAACCAAACACCCTAATACTAGGTGATTTCAACTACCCTGCCATTAATTGGGAAAACTACTCAGGTACCAACTCCTTTTCCCGACGATTCTTGGTATTCATTAATTCCAACGCCCTGGATCAACTAATCCATTGTCCCACCAGGGGCTCCAATATCCTAGACCTGGTCATTACCAACATGGGAGATAGATGCTCCACACCAGTGGTCACCCCCTCATTGGTCAGGTCTGACCAATAAGCAAATCACCCTTGACATCCACATCCCAACCCCATGCCTCAGTAAGGAAATCTCCTTAAAAAACTTCTCCAAAGCCAACTTCATATTACTGAAGTCAGAAGTGACAAACTTAACAACACCCACGCAGACGGGATCTGGAAGTTCGACTGCAGAATCCTACACTAAGGCACTGTACAAGCACATCCACTCATGTATGAATCATGCCGTCCCAAATAGAACTAAGATGTTCTTCTCCAAAAAAAGGAAGACAATCTGGTGGTCCCCTGCTATAAACAAACTATACAACAGAAGGAAGAAACTGTTGCAGAAAAGAGGAAAATCCCAGGATGAAAAAAACTCCCTCACCAGCCTCAGTAAGAAGCTGAGATCCCTCATAAAATCCTCAAAAGCTAGTTACGAAAATAAAATTGCCAAAGATTCCAAAGACAACCACAAGGCATTCTATAGTTATGTCAAGAATCTAAATGGCAATGCTTAGATCTGCTCTGAGCTATAACAGAATGGCATTAAATATACTGATCCCAAGGATACTGCCAATATCCTGGCAGATCAATTTAGTGCCAACTTCACTCCCCTCTCACCCCCTAAAGGGCCTATCTCAATACCAAAAGATTGCCAAATTCCGATGATCCCAGCCACACAGGTAGAAACAGCACTCTCCAAAGCTATGAATATAGCATCCATGGGACCAGATGACATCCCAGGATGCGTACTACATGAACTACAAAATGAACTGGCACCCCACCTAAGTGTCATGTTTAATCATAGCATCACCTCAGGCCCCGTGCCCACTGAGTGGCGCACAGCTACAGTTATCCTGCTCCACAATGGAGGATCCACATTGGATCCCAGGAACTACCATCCCATCAGTCTGACAAGCCAGATCTGCAAGGGCATGGAACGCATTATCATGGAACTTACAAACAAAGACACTGGCAACCTCCAGACACTGGACCCCACCCAGTTTGGGTTTGTGAAGGGCCGATCTTGTCTCCTGAATCTGACTGACTTCTTCAAATCGGTCTCCAGAGCTGTGGACTTGATGGGTTGCCAACTGGCTTACTGACAGAACCCAGACTGTAAAAGTAGCCGACTCCAAATCCAGCTCCAGACAAGTGACAAGTGGAGTACGTCAGGGTTCAGTCATGGGACCACTCTTGTTTGGTATCTACTTCTCTGAAGTACAGGCCAACACTAAGGGACTCTGGCTAACAAAGTTTGCAGATGACTGCAAACTGGGAGCCATTACTGAATCCCCAAATGATGTCGATATTCTACAAAAGGGCCTTACAGAAACAGATGCCTGGTACCAGAGCCATGGGCTCAAGCTTAATGCCAAGAAATGTATAGTCATCCCCTTTGGAAAAAAACATGTACCCATGAACTACCACATAGGTGGCAGGACACTAAACATTGTAAGTGTGATGAGAGAGGTAGGGACACAAGTGGACAGTGGTCTCACTTTCGATAACCACATCGCCACAACAGTCAGGAAATCCTTCTACGTGGCACACCTCATCATCCAGAAAAACAGAGGTCATTGTCCCACTGTACTCATCCCTCATTAGACCCATTATAGACTATAAGGCCCCATTTGGTATGTACCTCACAAGACATCTGCAACAGCTGGAAAGGCCACAGAAATACCTCACTAAAAGAACCACAGGCCTAAAGCAGATGCCATATGCTGACCATCTAAAAAAACTCCAGCTATACTCTGTGGCATATCGTCTACTCAGAGGCGATCTCTGCTTAACATACAAGGCCATGTCAAACCCTGAGCTGTTGGAATTGCTCCACTTAAAGAAATCCCAATCCCTCAGAGCCACATGCTCCAGGGATCTAAACCTTATCATCACAATGAACAAAACATGCTGGAGGGATAGGTTCTTGACCCAGAGACTCCCCATACTCTGGAATAGACTGCCCATACATGTCAAGCAGAGCACCTCATTGGTCCTCTTCAAAAGGAACCTTGATGATTGGATGGGAGATAAGAAATTCACCCCAGGGATCATGTCAGTCACCCTGCTAGAGAGAGGCCCAGAGAAGTAAATATTGTGGGAAAAAATTTCCAGGGAAATGTTATGGCTAGGATTGCGTAGGCCTTAGGGCGGATAGCCTAGTATGAACCTATGAACCTAAGACTGGAAAACCTCCCTTATCAGTATCAACAAAAAGCTGAGATCCCTTACCAAATCCTCTAAAGCCAGCTATGAAGGCAGAATTGCAGCTGACACCAAAAACAACCACAAAGCCTTTTACAGCTATATCAAAAACCTCAAAGGCAATACCCAGATTTGCTCTGAGTTATTGCACAATGGCGCCTCCTATACTGAGCCAACAGATATAGCCAACATACCGGCCGACAGATTCAGTGCCAAATTTACCCCCCCCCAGGGCCCTATCACAATACTAAAATAAAGCCTGCTACCCACCATTTCTGCAGCACAGGTAAAAGCTGCATTGTCCAAAGCCAAGAATACAGCATCCATGGGACCTGATATCCCTGGCTGTATCCTACATGAGCTACAAACTTAACTGGCACTACATCTGTGTGCCCTGTTCAATCACAGCCTTACCTCAAGTTATGTCCCTAATGAATGGTGCACTGCTACAGTCATCCCACTCCATAAAGGGGGAGCAACTACAAACCCTGGGAATTATTGCCCCATTAGCCTGATGAGTCTGGTATGCAAAGATATGGAGGCATCATCATGAACCTGCTTAACAAAGATATAGGTTCATAGTTCATAGTTTAGTACTAAGCTACCTGCCCTTGCGAGCCATTTTCAGCCTAGCCAATTATCCCTTGTGTACTCAAACCCTGCACCTTGTGTTTGTAAGTCAAAACCTTAGCCATTAAGCCACCCTCCCAACCCATATAGGCAATATCCAAACTCTTGATCCCACACAGTTTGGCTTTGTCAAGGGGAGATCCTGCCTGCTGAACCTGGTTGACTTCTTCAGGGCAGTCACCAAGGCTGTGGATGAGGGTAAGGCAGTGCATACAGCCTAACTCAACCTGGCCAAGGCCTTAGATACCATTCCCCACTTAGGTATCATTGATAAACTCACCAAACTAGGAATCAATCCTTACATCACTAGGTGGGTTGCAAAATGGCTCACAGACAGGACCCACAGAGTGAAAATTGTGGATTCCAAGTCATTCTGTTGATCAGTCATGAGTGTAGTCCCACAGGGGTCAGTCCTGGGCCCTCTCCTATTTGGCTTCTACTTCTCAGAAGTCCAGGCCAACACAGAAGGATTCTGGGTGACCAAGTTCATTGATGACTTCAAGATAGGTGTCATTATCAACTCCCCAAGTGATGCAGAGATCCTACAAAAGGGCCACTCTGAGACCAATGACTGGTGTCGGAATCAATGCCATAAAATGTGTTATCATCCCCTTTAGAAAAAATGCAGTTCCCACAAATTACCACACACTGACGGGAGCCCACTGAACACTGAAGATATCTGGGATATATAAGATATCTGGGCACCCAGGTTGACAGCCATCTCACCTTCGACCACCACATTGCCACTGTGATCAGAAATTCCATCTACATGGCACATCCTATAACCAAAGGTTTCACACCCAGGAAGAAAGAGGTCATCATCCCTCTCTACTCATCCCTCATTAGACCAATCATTTAATATAATGCCCTGTTTGGCATGTACCTGACCAGACACCTACAACAGATGGAGAGGCCACAAAAGTACCTCACAAAAAGGTTCCTAGGCCTTAAACACATCTTACATGGACAGACTCAAGAAACTTCAGCTGTTCTCAGTCTCTTATTGTCTACTTAGAGGTGATCACTGCTTGACTTACAAAGCCATGTCTGACCCAGTCCTACACTTAAAGAAATCCCAATCCCCCCGCGCCACACGCTCCAGAGATCACAACCTCATTCCCACAATTAACAGAACATGCTGGAGGGACAGGTTCATCTCCCAAAGACTGCCCATACTCTGGAATAAGCTTCCCATTAATGTCAAGCAGATTACCTTGCTGGCCCTCTTCAAAAGAAATCCAGACGAGTGGATGGGTAACAGAAAGTTCACTCCAGGGATCATTCCAGTTGCCCTACTGGATATGGGCAATGTGAACTAACATCAGGTTGCACAGTGCCTGGGCAATTATTTTGGGCTAGGCTTGTAAAGGGTCCAGGGCCTTTAACCTAGTACATACCTATGAATATGTTTACAAATTAAATTACTGTAAAAATGTATAAATGGTGAGAGAAAAGACAAGTTTTGTAATCCCTGTAAGGGAAACCATATGCATTCAAACAATGCTCAGGTTAAACCTTCAAGTATGCATTTTCTGACAAGTGTGATATGAAATATTGTTTAGACTCATCAGGTAGTACACAGGTCAAGAGGAAATTCACATGCATGATGTGTCCAAATCCAGTGCTGTATGCCTTGTATTATTTTGTTCATAATACGGTGGTTACAGGCAAGAATTACTTATTCAACAGTTCTTGATGTGTGTCATGTTACATAGTGTTCAAAAGGTATAATAGGACCTTTGTTATGATAGTCTGTTATTGTTTTGGGAATGGAAAGTGATGTTCATCTAGTAACTGTTGTTCTTTCTTATGAACATGTCCAGTATAATGATGTATTCTATTGTGTGACAGTTAACACAAAGCACAATAAGTAATCAATGTTGGGGAATAGTTATTGTCATTTGTTTTGTGGCAAAAACTTCTGAGAATTTGCCTCCGTCAGCATGGCTTTGCCAACAGCTGTGTAATGGATGGAGTGTCTGATGCATGGAGGACACTGTTATAGACCAGTGTACACCTACTGCATGTAACTCTAGTAGAATCTACAGTTCACTTACTGTTGCACCTACCTGAGACGTATGTTGCATGTCATGAACCAGGTATTAATGTGTTGCACAATCGTCACTTCAGGAGTGATTTTGAATTATAATTTGATAGTATACTGCTTTCAGCAGTGTGCTTTGTCAAATTTTATTAACTGTGTATCTGTGGCAAAAGCAGGAAGTACAAACATAAGATGCTTACATATCCATAAATGTTTAACACTTCAATCACATTTAATAAAATGAAACAGTGCATGCATTTGCCATTAAATGATACAGACATTAGGTACACTTATATTTTGGCTACTTCTTCTAGGGGCCAATTGTCATGAGTGGACTTTCTTTAACCCATACCTAATAATGTCCACAAGCATACATTGACATTTGCACTGCCTCCGCATGACTTGTGCCTTCCATAATTTACATCTTATATATTTTTCATGACATGTCCCACATCTTATGTGTTCTTACATTTCATCTGTTATGTTTTTAAATCTGTACCAATGTACTGCAGGATAATCTACTAATTTTTTTGAATGTGACAACTCAATTTCTGAGACATATCATTGTGGAATACAGTATACACTGATATGGGATTTGTTAACGATCTCATTTCCTGATATTCCCAAAATGCATGCTGCTGCCACAACTGTTATTGTTTCCACAGCCAATTCCTGTATGGTCAGTATGTCCCTGTGTTCCTTAATTTCCTGCATGGGTACTTCCATGTGTATATATATATATATATATATATATATATATATACACACATATATATATATATATATATATATATATATATATATATATATATATATTAGGCGTGTGAGTTTGTAATAAGCAAACAACAACGAAGCCAGTGTACCATTTTATTCTCCTGATACCTCGGCTTTTCATCTTCAAGGGATAAATCACAAAAAAACCCAGCAACCTTAAATACATGTGTTAACGAGTTAATGAATCACTTAATCAATTAAATATTATAATGAATTACACTTCAGTGAAACCCCACCCCACAGAAATTCCAATAGATTCCAACCCCAGTGAACATTTAATACGAATAACATGCACAAGATATATTTAATGCATAAAAAAACACACTACAAGCATAAATATACTTTGAAAATTCAAAAAAATTCTAAATTCAGCCCACCAGGAAAAGGGTTCCATAATTCAAAATATTAATAGTTTCTAATAGATAGTATTAGTATAAAGAGATGATGCGTCCATGGTTACCCACAAATAGTCACTCTGCTACTTTAACCCATTAATACATTTTCAAAGTTCCTGACCATTCTCGATGTGTGCTGAAATATTAACAAAAAATGTTTTAACACAGAATCCAAAAAACCCCAACATTTTGCAAGTAAGAACCAACACAAGAAACAATAGGTCTTCCCGGTGGATTCCATCTATCTTTGTGAGTCTTTGAAAGGGCAAAAAAGAAAGGTATATTTGGTCTTTCAATTTGTAATTTTTGAATGTCTGAAGCTGTGAGAAAGCCCAATCTGCTCCCTTTCTTTACAAGTTCTAAAAGTTCCTATTAAACTGAATCATCAGGTTAAAAGACAAGCATTCATAATCTTATTGTTGGCCTAACAAGTGCAAAACCATTTTTTCAAATTGTGCATTGTCCATTATAACCTAATTGCCTCCTTTGTCAGCTTCTTTAAATACAAATTAATTGACTTGTCCCAGTAAAGATTTCAGGGCAAGCCATTCATCCTTACACAAATTAAATTACCTGCATTTAAATATTTTATACTCTTTCTCAATGTTATAGAGTAACATCTTTTCAAACAGGCAAATAATTTGGCATGTCTTAGGAGGAAAAAATGCACTTGAGGAACAGGAAATTATAGGTAAAACAAAACGGCCATAACCTGTATTAAATCTAACCACATCAGATTCATCAATGCAACAAGCTTCCTTTTTACTGCATGTGAATTTGTAAATCTGTGTACCCTGTATGTCTGTTTAAACACACATTTTTTTTCATTTTGAACATTTATTGCCCTGTGTTTTCTTTACCGATGTCTATGACAATGCCAACATAGTTTCTACATGTACATTAATTTACTCACTGCTACTTACCACTGTACTGATCTTTCTTATACACTTGCATTGATACGCTTCTCCTATCATTTATATATTACAAGTTGCCCTATCTGTTGTTCTGCCATGCATGTGTACTCGTTTAATGACATCATGTACACAAGCACTACCTTATCTCATTACTGCCACTAGCAGTTATTGTAGGCGTGAACAGGTACAGCAGGTTGCAATCTTACTTATTCAATTAGGAATGGTGCTTGTTGCCCACAGACTGCCAATCTTGTTCACTTTAGGGTGACATCCACACTTTGGTAATGAATCCCTAGGTTTGAACTTTTGAGAATGAAAAAACTTGCAGTAGCCTTCTTATAAATTTAACTTAAAATATAGTCATCAGTGTGGTTGGTGATATGACTGGAGATCTTGAAAAGTGCATATGAAGATAGTCTGCATTGCTGTATGACAAGAGTCAGGTAGATTTTACATCCAAATCAACCTTGTATTAAACAATCTTTAATCATCAGCCATTTTTGATTGGTGGTGATCAAGCCACTACTCACCTAAATAACAGCACCAGTAAAATCATAAAGGATTATAATTAACTTTATTATTATAATTAAGTTGTTATGAACCCACAGTGGTGGTGCTGCGGTAGCGTTGTTGCCTCACAGTAAGACAACGTCCGGTTCGATTCTCAGCTAGCGCATCTTCTGCGTGGAGACATGCGTGAATGGGTGTACCTTCCTTGAAGGTTATGCGTCAGGGCTGGTAACTCTGCATGTAAAAATCAACCACTAATCATTAGCGGACCGGAGTTCCGCTGTGGTGACCTCTAACCGGGAAAAGCCGAAAGACCCAAACAAACATTATAATTAAGTTATGTGTTCAAAAATATGTCCAGGAATTTACGTCAAAAGCAAATCTTGACATATGTTTCTTGACACTATTTTCAGAACATGTATCACACTGATTTCATCAGGGCCTTGATCATATTTCTTTGTATTATATGGAGCATTTATTCTCTGTTCTGACATTGTATCAGTTTATAAAAAAGTGTGGAAGTGCACAATTTCTAACATCTGTTAAGACTGTTAGTTGATTACAAGTAGTTTGCTTATGGTTGCCATTTCATAGCAACACAAAATGCACTTCAACTTTTAAAACTGATCATTACTTTTCAATTGCAGCTCTGTGATAACTGCTATCTGTGCTGCAGTTTGATTGCGTAGCTATAGCAAAGAGGTTCATATGCAACACCACTTTTGAAACATAGTGGCTTGCATATGACATAAAGATAAACTATCAGGGATAACCTTGTCATTATGGGTTTAAGAAATGGATTGGGAGTGTGTGGCTAGGATGCTCACAGGATAGCAGCAGATTTTTCCTGCTCTGCTATTTTTATTTCCGACAGGAAATATTAATTTTAAACTATCTTATCACCCTTTCTGACAAGAATTCACACATATATTAAAGCCTTATCTAAAATAGTATAAAGAAATTAGCCTGATATTAAAAAAAAATCCTGTCAATTACATGTCTGGAAATATATCTTTACTTACAACTTTGAAATGAGTCACTTAAAAAACAGCTCTCAAGATTCTTTTTTCAAAAAAGAACTGCAGTCAGTCCTTAGTAATATTCAGGAACTGTTGATAAAAATGGACAGAATGGACACAAAATTAGATAATTTTAAGGAAAACTGTTCTAAACAAATGGATCAAATCCATGAAACATTACAGCAGCAGAAAGCCCAGATTTCAGGTATTGATATGGAAGGGAGATTGATGGAGGATGAGTACAATATTGAATTCTTATTAAAACAAAATATCTTCCTTCTGAAAAAAATTGATGATCTTGAAAATAGATTGCGTAAAAATAATATCAGAATATTCAGTCTTCCAGAGAAAATAGAAGGAACCAAGATGACAATATTTTATCATCCTTGATTCCCAAAGTCTTAGATTTAACTGATGCAATGTCTTTTGGCATCAAGAGAATAAACTGGTTTTAGGTTACAGCATATTCCTCATAAATATAAATCTTCTTTAAGATCTACAATTCTAAGATTTTCTTCCTCACAGGACAAAGAATTCATTCTCAAAACTGTTTGGGCAAAGTCTCCCATTAAAATTGAAAACAGGATCATTCCTTTTGATAATGATTATCTACCTCAGTTATTTCTAAAAGGAAATGTTTTCTTCCTCTAATTAGAGAACTGAAGAAAAAGCAAATCAAAGTCCACTTATTGTTCCTAGCCAGGCTAAAAATGCTTCTCCCTGATGAAGTGAAGATTTTTGAGGATTTGGAAGCAGCTATTTCCTTTTTGAAAATAAATAACATACTTGAACAAATGGAGGATATGGACTGGATTGGTATTTCCTTAAAGAGACAAGCAGAGAGACCCAGGTGGAAGACAAATGAAAGAAAAAGAAAGTAAAAGACTAATGAATTCATTAATATTTTATGCCACTATATTAAATTATAGCTTATTCTGCTTTACTTTATATATTAATTTCTGTAAATATAGAAATGTGTCTCACACAGCTTCTTAGAAAATTAATGGGGGAAAACCTGGAAATTCTTCCACTAAGGTAAATTATTTTTATTTATTTTATAATTCATTTGTAAGTATATTTTAGATAGCTATAACACATAGATTTAATTGGATGTTACCTTATACAGTAATACTTATAACAGCCTTTTTGTTTTTGACTATTTAGAATAAATGTATTGATAGTGTCTAGACTAATATTTTAATATTTTGTAATCCACTTAAGATCTGCATTTCCCTTTTTGTGACTTAATTCATGATTTTTCATTTGTTTTTTGGTCACTCTGTGATATGGCTTAATTTTGATGCTGTCACACGACCTGTTTCTAGTTTGGTTTGTTTTTCTTGTTGTCATTTCTCTGGTTTTGACTCTTTTTCCTGCAAATTGTTAGTCCTTTCATTTCCTTTCCTTTGCTTTCATGCTTTTAGTCTATAATGTATAATGTGTATTAATTCACAGGTACCTATATATAATATCACTTTTCTGATATCATATCTGACCATTTTGGCATCTGCATTTAGCACCACTGTTTTGATTTTTGGCACTGATTTTATATTTCTCTTGACAGGTTTGGATGTGTGGTGCCTATGTTTACCTGTCCTTGTCTGTTTGATTCATGCTCTCTCTATGTGGTAAGGTCTAGTGTGATGTGATTTTGAAGTAGGGAGACTCTGTGGTCAGGTAATGTTTTAGCTTTAAAGATTAAGATTTCTTTATCTCTTTGACTGTTCATTTTTTTAGGCATAGTGTTGGACTAACCTATATAAATGGTGGTATGGTAGTAAGGTCATGATATGTCTCTTCTTTTGTTTATTTCATTTTGATGTTGAGTTTTGATTGGGGAGAAGGAATGAGGGTTTGTTATGTGGTATGTGACTGAATGCTTCTGCACTAGCTGACTGATTTGTGAAGGTTAAAGTACTTGCTTGTGAGTTTGTCTGACAGGAGCTATTTGAGAAATGATGCAGTGTACTTTGCAATGGTTCTCTTTTGAGTTTCCTTCCAAGTCAGTGTGATGTTTTTATATCTAGTCACACATCTGTAGCTAACATTACTTGTCTTTTGACTTCAGTCAAAGGAAAGGGGTGGATATCTTCTGTTTATGTTTGCAAAGGTGTTATACTGTCACATTGCTGTTAGCATCACAACATATAGATTAAGTATGCTGAACTACATTTTTTTTTGTTTCTTTGGGGACAGAAGTTTGACATTATTTATTAATGATCTCTCCCACCTCTTAGGTAACAATTTTTAATAAGTGCCTTTTAATTTATTATGAGGAGGGACATTTCTATTTTATAATATGTCAGTACTTACACATTAAAACATTTTACTGTTCTTTCAGTTGAACATTTCCCTGTTGGTATTACTTATATGTTATCTCATGTTCTCATATATATATATATATATATATATATATATATATATATATATATATATATATATATAAAAATTTTTAACATGCAGTTCTTTGCAATTGCAAATAATTACTTAAGGAACAAATATTATAAGGAAGTGGTATGTCATTCCTAAAATATCTTATTCCTCTTTTACAAAGTAGAGAAGGGTGGAACATTTATGAATCTTTATTTGATATCTGATGCTATTTGTATGTTAGAAAGCTTTTATGCTTTATTCATGCCATTTTGATGTATTCTTATTGTTATCAGGGGTATTTGCTCATGTATTTTAAAACTCACTTACAGTATTTACAATCATTTATAAGGTTTGCTGTAGACTGCTATTTAAAACTAATTGAATTATCTAATTGTTCCAAGTTTTTCTACTAGAGAAGCCCATATGATGCTGTTTTTAAATTTCTTCTTTTTTATTGTTTTTTTTTATAATATAAACTTATTTTCATATTAGTATTGGGGATGCTTTCTCACACTTTTTCCTTTTTGATGGGAGGGTTTGTATGTACAGTAAAGCTGTACAAACAGGAAGTATTAGATTCTATGTGGCATTTGAAAGGTTTTACAATTATGTGTTCACTATTAATAAAATATATTTTTTTGCGGGGTGACTACTATTAATATTCTCATCTATATGTTGAATAGTCAGATTTTCAAGGTATATACATTTTTATTCAAACAGTTCTGTTGGAGAGTGATTCTAATGTATAATTACTATATGGAATCTGTGACACTTTTAATGTAGCTCTGTGACATATTACAGATATCTTACTTAAAATTCATCTCTTTAAACATTAATGGTTTAAATAATGGAGGTAAGAGAGGGAACTTAAATACTTAAAATTATTTAATTGTTAGACTGTATTTCTTCAAGAGAAATACTTATTATAGAATGACATAGACTTAACACTAAATTATATTCTGTCTTAGTTCTCATTATAATCAGAAAAAAAGAGCATTTCTTTATGGAGAAATACTTTACCCATACCTAAGATCGTTACTTGTCATAATGATGATAAAGGGCTAATATGCTCAATAACACTGGAAATCAATAGAAAGCTATATACTTTTTCATTTATATTGGATTCTTGGAATAGGGGTTAGGACTGTTAAACAGCATTTAGACAAGACAGTTCAGATTTCAAATGATAGTATTATACTGGCAGGAAGCTTTAACTGTATTTTAAAAGAGGAAGATACTAATGCTACCTGAAAGAGGAAAATAACTTCTTTAGCTAAAAAATCATTAACATTTATTGAATTAATGCATATTAAAGAAACATGCATTTTCAGACTCAAATTCTCTTTTGTTCACTCATTATTCAAATAGGCATGGTACTCAGGCCAGAATAAAGTTTTTTTTTTTTATTTCTGATGATTTAATAAACAGATTAGATAAAGTAAAGGTGGTACCGTATCCACTTTCTGATCACAATGCCATAATTTTGACTTATTCTTAAAAAGTAAAAATAATATTCCTATTAAATGTATTATGGCTTATATAACTAAATTAAAAGATTTCAAGGATTTTTTCATAAAAGAAATTCAGACTTTTATAGAAATTAATTATGTTAATGACATTTTTGACATTTATATATAAAAGCATACCTGTGTGATAAAGTTGTATCATGGTACTCTCTGAAGAAAAAACAATGGGATAAGGAATTAATTGACTTACAAGAAAAAATAGATAAAGTTAGACATAAAAAATATACAAATCTGATGAAAGAGATAAGTAAAGTAAATGAGAAATATTTTGAAATTTTCAACCATAAAACCACAATGAAAATAGAAAGGATTAAAGTAGTTAATTTTTCTGTTAACCCTAAATCTATCCATAAGTTGGCCAAAAGATCAAAGATAATATTAAGGAAAAAAAAAAAAAGGTCACTGATTTGGAGGATATTCTGACAGAATTTAATATTGATTTTGATACACTAAATAACAACAATCCAACTATGGATCCTCATGAGGAATGTAAAAAGTTTTTAAAAAATAATACCAAGAAAAAATTAACTGATGACCATATGAAAGTTACTGATAGACCTGTTTCACTCTCTGAATTGAAAGCTCAAATTAGTGAATTCAAATCCATCAAGGCCCCTGGTAATGATGGTATTATTTCAAAAAAATATAAAATAATGCTAGAAGAAGCTTTAGCTATACTATTTAAAGTAGTTAAGTTAACCAAAGAAATAATGAATGTATCTCCCTCTTGGAATTATACAATAATTTCTCATATCTTAAAATCAGGTAAAGATCCTGTTAAGTGTTCTTCCTGTAGACCATTGTCTTTATTAAATATAGATTATAAACAATTTATGGCCATTCATGCTAATAGGTTATAGCAATTTCTTCCATCTTTAATTAATGATGATCAAACTGGTTTTATCTTAAATTGGAATGTTTATGATGATATTAAAAGAATACTAACTTTAATTGATTACACTGATAAAACAAATGAAAAGTTAACCTTAGTAAGTTTGGACATAGTGCCTTTGACTCAGTAAATTGGAGTTATCTCTAGTTGGTCCTAGAAGAAAGTAATTTTTCAAGAAATTTCATTTGTCTTTTTAAACTTCTTTATGAAAATTCTTATGAATATACAAAAATGGGTTCATAAACTTCAGACTCAATCAAGTTGTTTAAAGGGCCCAAGCAAAGACACCGACCTTCACCTTTACTATTTACTTCAGTTATTGAGCCATTTCCTAATTTAATATCTTTCCCTATGTTAAGGGTTTTCAATTAGGCAAAATTTTAACATCTAAAATTCAATTGTTTGCAGATGATATTCTGATGCCCTTGAATGAATGTAATAATTTGCTTTCTGCTGTTTTTTATCTCTATGGAAACTTTTCAGAAAAAAATTGGTCTTAATTTTAATAAGAATAAAACAAAAATCTTACCTGTAAATAATAACTTTAATGATATAGAAAACAGACTCAACAACTATATTGTTCATGGAAAGAAGATAAATTTAGGAAAAACTGTAGCTGAAAATATTAATAAAATAATAACAATTCTGACAATAGCTTAACTTCTATAAGAAATTTTTCACATAAAAGGAATCACCTCATTTTACAATGGACGAAAGACTCTCGTTAAACAAAATGATTATCTTACAAAAAATTCTATACAACACGCAGCCACTCTCCCCCCCCCCCAAAAAAAAATGTATAAAAGAGTTTAATTATTTAATTTTAAAGTTTTTCTGGTATCCAAATAGACCTAGAATAGCTTTAAATCATAATTTTGGAGACTGGTCAATGGGTGGCATTGGTTTGCCAGTGTAGAGTTATACTATCTATCCTCCTTCATTAAAACAATTTTTCTTTGGGCTAATAATTCTTATACTGCTAAACAAAAAAAGTTTCAAGATACCCTTTGTATACATTCCAACTCCCCTACACTCTCAAATTGATGCTTTATTTTAAGCAACCCCATGCTTTGGTTATTAAAAATTATTTATTTAATAATGTTAATCCAACAATTTCTTTTTCTTATATTTCTGTTTTAATTAATACTCTGAGAAATTTTCTTTACAGAAATCCAATGTATAAAGCATGTTTTTTTCTTATCTTTCCAAAGCTTTTAACCAAAAATATTTCCACAATAAATATACATATAATTAATACTTTTAAAGAGAAAAATGTAATACATTAGTTTAAGTTAATGGACAAAGAAAAATTGTTTCTTGCTCAAGTCTGATCCACATGTAAATAACTGCATCAAAAAGACAAACCAAAAACGTGGCCTTCTTTAGCGAAACAAAAAGTTTCTAACAAAGCAAAAATAACCCTTTTTCTCATACATACCTCCTACCTAGCCTTCTATATAGCTGCCAAATTCTTACCAATCTTAACTCCACACTAACTAAGCTAGAATCTACCTACAAGGTTGCCAGACTTGTTGCTCACCAAATGTATAAATCACATCATTGTCTTTCACTAAAATACCTAAACTGGCTGGAATTACCTCACCAGCTTCTACTCTCTCAACTACAAATGTTGTTGTGTCTTTTGGCTTATCCCGGTTAGGGGTCACCACAGCTGAACTCCGGTCCGCTAATGTTTGGTAGTGGATTTTTATTTGCCAAGTTACCAGCCCTGATGCGCAACCTTCAATGGAGGCACGCTCATTCATGTATGCCTCCACACAGAAGATGCTTTAGCTGAAAATCGAACGGGACAACGTCTTGCTGTGAGGCGACAACGCTACCGCAGCACCACTACCGGCAACTACAAATAATTCACTTTATACTATACCCGAAATTCTTTTGCCCTAGCCTATCTCTGCTCATCTCTCAATATTCCCCAACTAGGTCTCTATGTAACTCTGACCTTAACCTACTACAAATATACAAACCTAAGTCTAAAGTTGGGTGCAACCTCTACAGCTACAATCCTACCACATCATGGAACAAATTACCACTAGAAATCAGGTCCCTCAAACATCCAAATCAATTCAAAACTGCCACTAGAGAGTACCTCCAAATCACTGGTCCTGCCTGTACACACATCCTCCCTGATCTAGCCCATTAACTCATATGTAATCACCAAAACTTCAGATCTTTTTAGCTCATAAACCTCTTCAAAGTATCACTCTTCTTCTCCATCACTTATCTCCATATCTAATGTCACACATCTCATGAAATAACTACATACACTATGAACTCTTTTCACTGTTTATTGAAAATGTTTGTATAGAATAATTTCTCTTATGTATGTTTATGTTATTTTTCCACTGTTTTTCTGATAAAATGTATTTCATTGTATGTATACAGTGTAACCCGCTGACACTGTTAACACTAACATTTTAAAACTGTGCAGCATTTCTCCCTGGGCCTCCACTGAAAAAGGGTTATTTGGCTCAGTCGGACTAACCCGGTCAACAAATGTAAAATAAATAAATAATACTTAAATAAATAAACAAATTTGATTTCAATGAAGGCATGGTTGTATATACAACATTGCAGACAATTTATAGAAAGTAGACTTAAACTTGTGCAAACCAAGAATAAGATGTTCTCTTC
The DNA here is from genome assembly GCF_019279795.1 of Protopterus annectens. Taxonomy (NCBI): domain Eukaryota; kingdom Metazoa; phylum Chordata; order Ceratodontiformes; family Protopteridae; genus Protopterus; species Protopterus annectens. The sequence continues at coordinate 557,901,625 of NC_056749.1, read as the reverse complement.
CTAAATGAATTGATGTTTATCTCTTCTGGCACAACGGATAATATCTGGAAAAGGACTCATATCTAAAATATATAAAGTGATCAAAACAGAGTTGGAATATAATAAGGAAAGCTAATGGAACTACCTTATGCATACAAATAATAAATCTCCTAATGATGAGGATAAAAAGGTCATTTTATAATCTGCAAAACAAGCTACTAGTTCACTCAAATGGAGATTATTTTCTTGGAATATATCTTTCTTTGCTCCTCATAGAATCAAAATAATGTCCAAAAGCAAGAAAGTTTGTTGAAGATGAAAATAAGATCTCAAAGCTGACTGGCAACATATGTTTTTTCACAGTGCTATACTTAAGACATATTGGGATGAGATTAATGTTTTTTTTTTTCAGTTTTTTTTCTCTGATCATTTTTCTTTAACTAAATCACTGGTTTTAATACCCCTGTACCAGAATGTGTTGTGAAACTGAAGCATCCAATCCTATGGACCATTTTAACAAATGCAAGAAATGTCATAAGAAATTGGAAAAGTGATTTTGCTCCGTCTTTTAATAAACTTTCTAACATTAAGAATGCAGTTTGTCAACAGGAGCTTATGACTATCAAATTAAGGACTCATATAATCACTTCCTCACACAATATCTGGATGAACCTAAAAGAACTATTGAATAAATAATAGCCGGGCTTATTAGAACTATTGTTAAATTGGAATTACACTGACTGTTATTTAGGTTGGAGACACTTTTGTAAATAGTTGTATTGTTGTGTTTAATCTCTGTTTTTAATTCACTTTTTATGTCAACTATTTCTTTCCTAATTGTAAATGTTATAATTTGTTTTTTTAAAGTCAATAAAAGATTTATCAGAAAAGAAATGCATTAAAAAAAATCAGCTTGAGAGCAAAGCTCAGAGATGAGCTTCTTGAATCCATTTCATGATCACATGAATGGCTGTATCCAGAAACCTAATTAATCATAGTTCTTATAAATCATATCAAGCAGTAAGATAAGGATAACATATAAACCAGTTGTCTAAGCTTAATCAGAAGTATTGGAGCACAATGCAAAACAGAAAGACAGATCACGTATGGTGCATGGCTTTCTGGTTTCATTCCATTCCATTTTGCCTCTTTTCTTTTCTGTCTCGTTAGCTTCTTATCTACATTTAAGAGTTACAATAAACAAAAGGAGTTATTTTCACTTTATTAATCCAGTCGTATGCATCATCTGCATTTGCAGGACATTCTTTTTCACCCAGTGTAGAAAGAGACAAAGGGCAAATAGGAATTCAGAAAAAGAAGCATGAGCTAAAGATATGCAAGTTCACTGATGGTGAAAAAACAGAACCCGCATAACCACCTGCTAATGGAATGGATGACAGTGGATATATTAAGCTGAAGGAACTAGGAAGGGTATTAGAACTATAAAAATATAATTATATTCAAAGAAAAGGCAGAAGGTGAAAAACAAATTGAGACAATCAGAAAATAGGCAGCATACCACTTAGAGTGCAGGTATGAAAAGGGTGAACAGCTGAGTTTTCAAGACATGTGAACTTTAATTCTCTGAACATCCAAGATGCATTTTCAACTTCACAGAGATAGACACACACACACACAGACCAGACTAAACTGCAGGAAAAGCAGAACCATTGCTATAAAGAAAGATACTGAAGAAAAACTGCCATAAAGTTGATGCTGCAATTAAAAGTCTCCTGCACGCAAATGTAGCTGAAATAGAAAAAAAGAATAAAATAAAATATAAAAAAATAATAAAAAAAAAAACAAAGGACGTAACTGTAAACTGTAAACTTGTAAAAAAGTTAACATCTTCCAAATAGATGTAGTAGTCATTTTGCTATGTTCCTTCTGCAAATGCATTTAGTGGTTTTATGGTTGGAGGCCCTCTTTTAAGTAAGTCAGCCTGCAATCTTTTTTTTTTTTTTTTTTGTAGCAGACCTCGTTACAGAGTGAAGTCTCTGGGTCTGAATGAATTTTATCGTTACAGTAATTGGTATATCCTCTTCGTTTTGCTTTTGACAGAGTTATTAGTATTTACTGCCTCACCCAAAGGACAGCAGTCTGTGACATTGATTATCTTAATGTTTTCATACCTTGGGTTGCTGGTTGTGAGTTCAGAATACATCATAGTTAGAGAGAATCTATTGCCAAGGCTATCTGACATGGTAAATATTTCTCCTGAAATAGTCCTGTGTAATACTCTGCTAGTTTTTCTTGACTGTCAGGCAAGGGTAGTGTTTTGTTTTCCTATGAAAACATTCAGTCCTCCAGGTGCCATCATCAAGTAGGCTTCAGTCTGAAGAATCAATGAAGTCATCTAGTTTTAGGGATTCATTTTTCCTCTGAGTTGACATTTTCAAGCTACTTTCAAGCTACGTTTGCAGAATGGATTTCCCAAATAGTTGCATTTGCTTCATAAGTAGTTTGTACAGTGTTCATGTTGTATTTGAATATTAAACAGAAAGCACAGAATATAATACCATCTGTACTTTACGTGGAAAGCCAAAAAATGTTCATAGTTTTCAACCTAAGAGATCCCATCTGAGACGGGGTAAGGGGATGGAAGGCTGTGGACATTGCCCTTGATTGCTCCATGAAGATAGACTGAAGATTTTATATGCAGTTCTCTTGATGTATCAACTATAGTCCAGTTTATTCCCCATGTAGTAACAGGTCTACTTCATTTGATCGAAAGACCATTTGACCTAAACCCATTTGATCGAAAGTTCATTTGATTGAAAACCAGTATTCAAGGCATAAAACTGGGATGTGTTCCCCTCCTCAATGTCGTGCAACCCTGGAGTTGGTATATATATATATATATATATATATATATATATATATATATATATATATATATGTATATAGTTATGGGGGGCATGGGTGGTGAAGCCACCCCCAGTTTCCTTTAAAAAAAGAAAATAAAACAAAAAGTACAGATTTTAAACGAAAACAGGTGGGGGGTTTCACACCCCCCCAACTATATATACAAACTCCAGGGTCACACAATATTGGGGAGGGGGACAAATCCCTGTTATTTGCCTTGAATACTAGTTTTCGATCAAATGAACTTTCAATCAAATGGGTTTAGGTCAAATGGTCTTTCGATCAAATGAAGTAGACCTGTAGTGACAGCGGTCATGCTATTCATGGTCACCTGTCAGGTAACCTTTAAAGCAGGGAGTAAACAAAGTAGCATAGCTTTGTCAGCTACCCTATACATACTCTTCCACATGCTAGACAAAGTAGTCAGGTAATATTCCTGTTCCATTCTAGCCAGCAGAGCACTGCGTGGTCAACATTTGAGAGTTCACTTCCTGTCTTAACAATGTTGTCTTTAATTTCTACTCATTATATCCTTCTACTCAATATAGCTATAGTCGAGCAGAGGAATGTCTCTACAAAACCATAAACACTTTGTATACAATCATCTTATGAATTATGCGTTCTGCCTCAGGAAAGTGACAGACATAAAATTTGTCAAATATCCCAATATCTTGCAAAGAGGCTGACAATGCTTACGGAATTACCTTTTCACAGATTTTAATTAGTTATAGGTGTTGTGAGAGATGATTGATATACTTAATGGTGAATGTCAAACCCTCTTACCACATGATGTCTTTTGTGTTGCCAACTTTTCATGACAAAAATTCTGGACATGTACGTGAAAGCAAAATGCTTGCAGAATAGATGTGTGCATTAACCTCCACTCAAATGGATTGTTGTACAATAAATTGCACTTAATCAAACATATTCTTGTGTTCTTCAATGTCAGAGACAATGCCCCTTAATTCTGGCCAGTTGTCAACCCTTTTGTAATATTCCTTTTAGAGTTTCTTTAAAGCTACACAATCACCTACTGGAAAAACATGTTTAGCCATTATCAGCTTCTTCTGGCATCCTTACCTTTCCAACTCTGTTTCATATCATGTTTTGCTGATGTAAACAATGTGTCCTTATGCAGCAGTACAAATTTTATATGCGAGTCAGGGCTCTGTATCTGAACAGTTCCTAATTCAGTGTGAATACTGGCCACATATGACAACTGACATATCAGCAGAAACTTCTATGTCTGGCAAATCAACTGGGTGTAAAGAATAGAGTTATTCCAGCCCTTTATCTCTGTGTTGACCTAGCAGCCTGCCATAAGATTTCATTTTTTTTGTTGTACGCCTTTTTTCTGTCCATAATTCTTATATTTTGTAAAAACTAAATGAAAACTCAGGCCAAGCTGGAACTTCCAGTGAAAGACCTCTGAAACCTCTTGAGTCAGAGGCCCATAGGATATATGCAAATGACCCTTATGTACACCAGGTTTCAGCTAATTGGCGATTCTGAATGCCCATGACTTGTTTTGTCATTTTAATGGACAATTTCAGGCCAATAAGGTCAAACCCAACTAGCCGTGGATATGCAGATTTTGGCCTTGTTATGACCTGATCAGCACAGCACAAGCAGAGAGTTTGAAAAAACATAAAAACACTGGGCTGTTATACCCAGCTGATGTCCATTATCATAAGGGTGGCTGCAAAATATCTCAAATAACAAACTAAACGAATGAGTGAAAAGGTCACACAGAAAAAAACAATCTGTAAAAACTAAATGAAAAGTCCAGCAAAGCTGGAACTTCCAATGAGTAGTGACCTGTCAAACCTCTTGAGTCAGAGACCCATGGGATATATGCAAATTACTCTTATAAACACCAGGTGTTTCAGCTAATTGGCGATTCTGAATGCCCATGACTGTTTCATCATTTTAATAGACAATTTCAGGCCAATAAAGCCAAATCCCAATAGCTGTGGATATGCATATTTCGCCTTGTTATGACCTCATCGCCACAACACAAGCAGAGTGTTTCACTAATTATAAAAAACACAGGGCTGTTATACCCAGCTGATGTTCATTATCATTAGGGTAACTGCAAAATATCCCAAATAAACTAAAAGAATGAGTAAGAAGGTGACACAGAAAAAACAATCTGTAAAAACTAAATGAAAACTCCAGCCAAGCTGGAAACTCCAATGAGTGACCTCTCAAACCTCTTGAGTCAGGGGCCCATGGGATATAAGCAAATGACCCTTATGAACACCAGGTGTTTCAGCTTATAGTTTGAAATTTAAGAGAGTGAGGTTACTACCTTGTTACAGTACCTGCAGCTGCTTCGTTCCACTGCTACATTGTTTTGCCATAAGGCACCAATCTAATGTCATTTCAAAGTCATGTACACAGCCTTTACTTTTCCACATTATTTTTGTTGGTGCCTGAATCCAACTTTCTAGGAGCCAATTGCTCCAAAGGCTATATGCCATTGTGATAATAGATTCAGTACAATGGTGGGTTAAGAGGGGCAACTGCCCTGGGTGCAAAGTGTTGCGGGGGGCGGCTGCGATCAGCCAATCCTATCTCTCTTTAATATTGCATTCACAGTCAAACCTGAGCACTGTAGCACTACATGTGTCATCTAAACTGATAAATTGTAGCGAACAGTTTGCTACAGTTTAAAAATAAGCACCATAATATATATGTATTTATTTATTTTATTTAACATTTGTTAACTGGGAAAGTCTAACTTGGAACAAAGCCAATTTTCAGTGGAGGCCCATGGAGAAATGCTCCAGATGCATGTCTTTGTAATGTAGGAGGAAATTGGAGCACCTGGAAGAAACCCACATGAATGCAGGGAGGACATGCAGACTCCACACAAAAGGCACTCCAGCCGAGAAACTAACCGGACAACCTCTTGCTGTGAGGCGACAATGCTACCGTGCACCACTGTGCGATCAAATATATATATATATATATATATATATATATATATATATATATATATACACACACACACACACACACACACACACACACACACACACACACACACACACACACACACACTAAGCACTGTAGCTGCATGCAAGGTATAAACTATGGCAACTATTTGCTACAGTTTAAAAAAAAATATATTATTTTTTTAAATATGAGAGCTGTAGCACTCCATGTAGGCAGGCTTTAAACTTTGGCAACTGTTTCATAAGTTAAAAAGAAGATTGTTTTTAAGTGAAAACATGAGCGCTGTAGCACTCTGTGCAGGCAGGGTAAAGACTGTAGCAACTGTATGCAACATTTGCAGCAAATAGTTTGCTACAGTTTAAAATACAACCTTTTAAAATGAAATATGCTTTGAAGTAGAGTTGGGGCTGGGCAGAGTAACGGGAACTGAATGGCAGCCTGGTTGGTGTGCCAGTAGAAGGTCCATCCATTCCATTTTTTTTTTTTTTTTGCTCTTCAATGGAAGAGTTTGGGGCCTGTAGATCTAACCAATCTAACTACAATAAGATGATTGCTTGCAATGTAGCAACTGGCTTATTAAAGTAAAATGCTTTTTTTTTTTTTGCTCTTCATTTGAAGAGCTAAGGTGGTGGGGTGCTTGTTCACAGTACCGGCCCAGAGCACTGGTTGAATCAGCTATGCTTCTGTCCACCACTGTCAGTGAATAACTTCAGGGGTGGTCTGCGCTTACTTACCCAGGAATGGATACAATTCATTACAATTTATTATATCTCTTTTTGAGTTTAATGTTTTTAATGCTGAAATATGTTAAATTATCAATGACATACAGGTACCAACTGCCTGGTTTAAGTAATTTTATCTTATTGTATCCCAGGCTTATAGAGTTCCCAATCTACCCACACAGTTAACAAATAGCTCATAATAATAATAATAATAATAATAATAATAATAATTATATTCAGAAACCAGAGTCATGCCAACAAGCCTAGTTTTAGGTCTGCTATACTTCTGGCAAATTTCACAAATAACAGTCGTTTTCAAACAAGAGATGTATTTTTATAGGTTCATAGGTTCATACTAGGCTATCTGCCCTAGGGCATTTATAAGCCTAGCCAGAGTGTGTGTGTGGCTTTCACCACCCCTTAGGATGAGAATACTATACCCATTAGTTTGCTGTGCCTCTGTCCAGCAGTGACACAGAGATGATTACCGGGGTAAACCTACGATCTCCCATCCACTCATCAAGATTTCTTTTGAACAGAGTCAGTGAGGGGCTCTGCCTCACATGGACTGGGATTCTGTTTCATAGTGTAGGGAGTCTCTGGGTGATGAATCTGTTCCTCCAGCACGTCCTATTTATATAAGTGTTGAGGTTTAAGTCTCTTGCTCTCGTGGCTCTGGTGGATTTGGATTTTTTGAGGTGGAGCATGTCCATTAATTCCGGGTTGGACATGGCCTTGTATGTCAGGCACAGATCACCTCTCAGCAGACGGTATGCGACTGAATAGAGCTGGAGTTTCTTCAGTCAGGCATCGTATGACATATGTTTGAGCCCCTTTATCCTTTTGGTGAGGAACTTTTGGGGTCTTTCCAACTGCTGCGGGTGTCGGGTAAGGTACATTCCGAATGGGGCATTGTACTCAATCATTGGTCTGATAAGTGAAGAGTACAGGGGTACAATGACCTCTCCTGATCTGGATGTGAATCCCTTCATGATCAGGTGGGCAATGTAGAAGGTCTTCCTAACCACTTTGGCAATGTGAGTGTCAAAAGAGCCCTTGCATTTCATCCTGAAATACAAAGCCGCTTCTGCAATCTGTCACAAAAACATATCCAAATTTAAGATACTTTTTTTTTTTTTTAAACTCATGTGTCTCAAAAAATGTAATCAGGTTTCTCTAATTATGATTGACAAAGTAACTGTTGTCAAATTTATTTATTTATTTGTCTTTCTTGACTTGGGTAAAGACTGACTGGGTAAAACCCATTTCTAGAGGAGGCCTGGGGAGAATAGCTGAACATTTGAGTTGCACATGATGCACGTTTATGATTGTAGAGTATAAACATATACACAAGCTTATTTACATGATTTTTAAATATTTCTGACATGAACACAGCATTTTAACAGAAAAAAAAATGAACATACATTAGTTAATTATTGAGAGGAAGAATAAAACACAACAGCAGTTAATGTATTTATTGCATGATGGCCCAGGGAAAAGATCAAACTGGGGTGTTTTTGAGGTCATTAATAATTTACAGATAGTCAAGTAGTAATGTAGCTTAAAACTTGATGGACAGAGAGAGAGAGAGATATGAAAGGAGAAATTATGGAAATGAGCAGGAAGATAAATGGAGAAAGGAAGAATTGTAGTTAGTGGCGGTGTTAGAAAAATATGTATTTAAATATATGTGAAATGCTAGTTTAAAAGCAAGGTAGTTTATAATGCATTTTATTCTATTAATCATATAACAGAAGGGATAAATTCATGTGTAAATGCAAGTAGCTTCTGAAACTGCAGTGTGCTTTGACCCCTGACCCTGGCAGCTGCCAGCACAGCAAGCTTGATGTTTATGCTTTTCATAAGTGATTATCTGCTGGGTCAGGAAATTAAATGTGTAAATCTTCCGCTTCTTCCTGATAAGATAACTTGTCCTTGTAAATAATTAAATCTTCCTTTCCTGATGTAGTAACTTGCCCTTGTAAGATAAAAACACAGCTGGTGGGAAAGTGAAACAGTGAACAAAGAGGTGAATTTAAAGACTGAATCAGCTATTGTATTCGAACTGATATGAGACCTTTAAGAAGTAACTTAATAGAAAGACATTAGGACTGACCAGCTGGATAGCAAGGCCGTATTGTATCTAAAGGAAAAGTTTTTTTAAATGTACTGCATCAGCATTATTAGATGAATAGAATAGTGTTAGTAAAAGTGAAGTAGATGCCTTGTGACTAACCACGTCAGTAAGGTGGGCATAACTTGAATGCAAACACTATAAAATATTCTGTACTTCCTGCATCATGTCAGACAAAATTCTGTACTTGTATGGTTTTTTGTCTGCTGGTGCACATTAGTAAACTTTTGAATCTGAACTTCCTGTGTATTGAATTCTGATTTTTTATTTAACAGTTTGGTCCTTTCGAGACGGAATTCCCTTGGTAAGCTGCAGATCAGAGTGTATCGGTGGTCGAATACTGCGCAGGAGAAGTTACCAAAATGGTTCTTCTTGAGTGAAAAGACCTCCAACTAAATTGTCGTGTGTAAAGAGGCTGGCCACTTTCCGATCTGTAGCCGAAGAGCGGAATTTTAACATTTTCAAAACCAGGAGGCTCAGGTAGGAAGAATTTGCCTTTTTTCTGTTTTAGATCAGGGACTAGGTTACAGTATATTGTTGTCAAGATTTGTTTTTGCAGATCAGGGACAAAAGGAAGTACTATATATTTTGTCATAGATCAGGGTAACAGAATAAGGTAGACAGTTATTCTAGATAAACTGTAAACAGGAACTAAGAATTTGACATCACGTGATAAAAAAGGGTTACGTAACATTTTCTTTGACATGGGTAATCAGTGCACTAAAACCTCGCGAGATCCGCCCCTAACCGAAGATGAACCGAAGACGCAAAATACATGCAATTACAGCGTGCTGATAATGTTAGGTATTATACGAAATGGGTTAACAAATATGAATTTGATGGTAAACTAGATAAACTTACACTAGTTAAACTCCTTAAACAGCTTAAATCTGATGCAGGAGGTCAGGCAAAAAAAGCAACACTAACTAGGCATACCTCAAGCACACAGGTGGATTGAGGAAGCAAATCGTAGAGAACAGAAGCTTAAAAATTCAAAAACATTATTTTTAGACAAAGAGGATAATAACTTGGTAATAGCTACAGCTCCTCCTCCTCCTCCCTTGCCCCCTCCCTTACCCTTTTCAGGATACGAAGCGACTGGACAGGCTGGTCCACCTCCGCATTATCCTGAAGTTTCAGTAAGACCACAACCATTTGTTAGAGATCCTATTGAGACTAGGTCCCGAACACGTAAAACACATAGGGACACAGAATCATACCAAATAGAGAGAAATCTACAGGATGAGAGTGAGGAAGAAATATGCCCACTTATAGAAGTTCCAAATCCTCAGGCAGGACAGGAAGGGCAGGATCCAACACTCTTAGTATATAGACCATGGACACCGGAAGACATCCGAAGGCTACTGAGGGAATCCCCATTCGAAAGTTAATTTTCTGAAATTTTTAGAAGATTTACAAGGCATGAGGTTAAGTTACCACTTGAATGGGGAAGAAGTAGAAAAAGTAGTAAGACAAATTATAGGTCCAGATTGGCACATGATTTGTGGCACCTGGAATCCTCGTAATGCAGAACTTAGGCCACTCCCATATAGTGACGCAGAGTTAGACAACAGAGTGAAAGGTCTGACAGACCGAATCTCTGAGAAATGGAAACCTAGAGCAGACTGGACTTGCATTAATCAATGCATACAACAGGAAAATGAGACAATAGATGGATACTATGCTAGATTATTAGAATGTTTTAATAATCATAGCGGTATGTTGGTTCCTGAGAACCAAACGAATGATTCCCCGTATGAACAACAATTAAAAAAATGCATTTTTGAAAGGTTGCATTGCACCTATTAGTAGCTTCATTACGAAGCATATGATAGATCATCGAACAGGGAGGCTACAAGCCTTACTCAAATACGCTAGACATGCTGAGAGACATTTTAATAGCAAAAAGAAAAAGGAGGTGCAAGTCTTCACTGCTGAAGACGGAGCTGAAGTATTTGTATTACAGTCAGGTAAAAAGGGCAAGAAGAATGCCCAGGGAAACAAACAGTCTGACAAATGATCAGAAGATTTTGAAGAGAGGAAAAAGAGAGGTGAATGCTTCAAGTGCGGAAAGAAAGGGCATCTAGCTAAGGACTGTAAACAAAATAAGAAAGCAACGACGGAAGATAAAGGGGATGAGGACTGACTATATGATAGTGAGGATACATCATATGAAAGTCAGGAATCACCAGTAACAGCTAGAATAAAAAAGACAAATGCCAATGTAGTAGAAGGAGTAGAGGAAGTACAAATTGACTTAGACGAAAATGGAAATGAAATTTTAGATTTAGCATTGTTGAGCCTGGAGCTCTACCTAGCAGATACAAAACCGGAAGTGACACTTCTGGTGGAGGGAAGGGAAGTCAAATTCCTGTGTGACTCAGGAGCATCACGGACTTTGATACACCCCTCCAAGTTAACAGAACATTCCGAATCACCTGATTATATATTAGTAAAAGCAGCAAATGGACAGCTATACAGGGAGCCACTGTCCCATGATATCGCAATAACTGACCCTGTTTCAGGTATGACCCAGAGAAGTAAAATAGTTGTTTCTGCAAAGTGTCCAGTAAACCTTTTGGGCAGAGACCTTATGCAGATATTTGGCATAGCAGTAGTTCCAACTGTACAAGGTATGGAGGCACAGAGACAAATGGATACCTTTGTAGTGCGATCGGAGGGTGAAACTTTTTACTGGTACAGCCAGGACCTAGTCACGACTGGTCCAGGGGCAGTAACCGAGGAACTGATGAACGTAGCCATCAGTAAAGCCCCCTCCCTTGACACTGATTGGCAGCATTTGTTACACTGTACTCTATATTACTGTACCACACCAGGACCTGATAGAGAGTATGAGCAAGAACTGTTTAGAAATCGTGCAACTAGATTGGTTTTGCGTACTTTGTACTGGGATACAAAGGGGAACAGTGCAGTTAGCTGTTCATTACCTCAAGAATTCCTTGCATTGTATAGATCAAATCGGTTGCCACATGTCAGCTTGACAAAGAACAAAAGTGTCAAATGGGCAGACTTAGGAGAAAAAGTAACAAGATGGAAGAAACAGACTGATTTAGAACTGTCAGAACAAGGGATACAAAAACAAAAACTGAATTGGTTGACACAGACACATGCAGCTGTACGCTTGCAATCTAGCGAGGACAGCTGATTAGCATTTTTATTAGAAGAAGAAGAAAAGGCCTTGTGTGAAATTCCAACAACTCTTTGGTCAACAGGCAAGTCAGATGTAGGACTTATTCGAACAGCAGGACCAGTTACAATTACCCCAAAGTCAGCTTTTAGACCACAGAAAAGACAATACCCTTTGAGAAAGGATGCAGAAATAGGAATTAAGCCTATAATAGCAGCATTACTCAAAGAAGGAGTACTGGTAGAATCTCCTGATTCACCATGTAATACACCCCTATTTCCTGTTAAAAAAGCAAATGGGGAATGGCGGATGGTACAAGATTTACAAGCTGTAAATAATGCAGTAATACCTATAGCACCTACGGTGCCAGACCCACATACTTTGTTAAATGATTTAGAACCGCAACAGAAGTATTTCTCTGTGGTAGATATTAGCAATGCTTTCTTTTCAATACCTATACATCCTGATAGTCAATACTGGTTTGCATTTACATTTCAGGGTAAAAGATATACATATACTCGACTACCACAGGGATATTGTGAGAGCCCAATAATTTTTGCACAAGAAATGGCTAGCAACCTGGTAGGGTTTACCCCACCGGGAGGTAGTCAAATTCTATTTTATGTAGATGACATCTTGCTAGCAGCCCCCACCCAGCAGCAGTGCAGAGAGGATACTGTAGCATTACTGAAATTTTTAGCAATACAAGGACACAAAGTAAACAAAAATCAGTTACAACTTTGGAGAAAACAAGTTAGATACTTGGGATATGTAATATCCAATGAAGGTAGAATACTAGATGAGGAAAGAAAAACAGCAATTTTGCAAGCACCCAAACCAACAACCAAGAAAGAAATGATGTCTTTCTTAGGTACAACTAATTTTTGTCGGAGCTGGATACCAAATTATGCTTTGGAATCCGCTCCATTAACTGACTTGATATATAAGACACCAATGGCAGCACAAGATATTTTACAATGGACAACAGAAGCAGAAACGGCTTTCTGCAGGTTGAAGCAGTTGATAGCTTCTTCATTAGTTTTAGGACTTCCAAATTATCACAAACGATTCTTTCAGACCGTAGATTGTAAGCAAGGGTACATGACGTCAGTATTGACGCAACAACATGGGGACAAGCAACGCCCCATAGCTTACAATTCATCACAGTTAGATCTTTGCCTCACTGTGTACAAGCAGTAGTTGCAGCCGCAATGGCAGTACAGGCTTCAGCCTCAGTGGTGTTATTCCACCCTCTCACATTGAGAGTGCCCCATGCAGTTGCAATAAATTTACTGCAAGAGAAAATGGCATACCTTTCTCCTGCTAGACATCTTTCATGTATGACTATACTGCTGAGCCAACCTCATATGACAATTGAACGATGTACGACATTGAATCCATCAACATTACTTCCAACTCCTGTGGAGGGCACACCACACAGCTGCCTGCAGGAAATTGAACAGTTAGCTTTACCTAGACAAGATCTTACAGATATGCCCTTGGATAATGCCGAGGTGACATATTACGTGGACGGCTCATGCAGAAGGGGTCCTACAGGGAAGAATCTGGTAGGGTATGCTGTAGTTACAGACACTAAAATTTTAGAAGCTCAGTCCTTACCACACAACTTATCTGCACAAGCAGCTGAACTGATAGCTTTGACGAGAGCATGTACTTTAGCAAAAAACAAGTGTGTAAACTTATATACTGACAGTCAGTATGATTTTTCTACAGTACATGTATTTGCACAACAATGGAAAAATAGAAGAATGATAACATCCAGTGGAAAACCTATTAATCATGCGCAATTTATTTTGGAGTTATTAGAATCTATTCAGTTACCTACCAAAGTAGCTATTTGTAAATGTGTAGCTCATACAAAACAACAGGATAAGATTTCAAAAGGCAATGCACAAGCTGATGCAGCTGCAAAGCAAGCAGCCTCAGACTCAGAAACTTTATTTTTTAACGAGGAATTACAACCCTCTGAGATTTTAGATTTAGACATGTTAAAAACAATGCAGACGCTTACTACAAAAGCAGAAAAACAAAAATGGGTAAAACGAGGTGCAATTCTTGAGAATGGACTGTACATTTCCAAAGAGAAAAAACCTATATTGCCGTCTAATTTATTTAGATATGTAGCTTTGTTGAGCCATGGGCAGAGCCATGTCTCAACAGGGGGGATGGTACAGTTAGTAAATCGAATATTCCAAACATATGGATACATAAACTACACAAAAAAAATTTTGTGCAGCTTGTCATATTTGTAACAAGCATCATGCACAAGGAGCATTTAAAACCAAGCAAGGAAGTTTTCCTATACCACCATACCCGTTCCATACTATTTGTATGGATTTCATAGAATTGAATAAATGTGAAGGGAAGAAGTTTTGTTTAGTTATTGTAGACATGTTTTCTAAATGGGTAGAAGCTTTTCCAACCAAAAACCCGGATGCAGCAACAGTGGCGAAAGCCCTGATAAAAGAAGTAATCCCTAGATTTGGCATTCCAGAAAGGATTTATAGTGACAACGGCACACATTTTGTGAACCAGACAATTAACCAGCTTGGGAGATTTTTTGGTATCTCCTTGAAGAACCATTGTGCTTACCACCCACAGTCAGCAGGACTGGTGGAAAGCTACAATGGTACCCTAAAAAGTAAACTTAGGAAGCTAGTAGAGGAGACCCAAAAGAATTGGATATACTGTCTGCCTTTAGCACTGCTGAGTATGAGAATGGTTCCAAATGTAAAGGGTTTGACTCCCTTTGAAATGTTTTTTGGGAGAGCATATTATGTGCCTCAGTGGAAAGCTCTCATGTCTGCAGAGCAGGAGGCTGACAGTTCGTTAGCAGAATATATGAAGAAATTGTTAGGGAATAAATCTGTTTTGCAGTTTAACTCTTTTTCAGATAAGGAACAGACCAGACCAGTGGAAACAGTCGTGGGCCCTGGAAGTTGGGTTTGGCTGAAAGTGACGAAAAGGAAAAACTGGGCGAGTCCAAAGTGGGAAGGACTGTACCAGGTTCTGTTGGCAACACCTACTGCAGTTAGAGTGGCCGAAAGGACGTCCTGGGTTCATTTAATGCATTGTAAACCGATAAAGAACTTTCAACTTGATAAAAACTTTGAGACTGATACACAACCAGACCGAGATGGCCAAAAACAAAGCAAATAGAAGTTTAGATCAACCCCAGAGATGTTGCATAATCATTTTGTTGTGTGTACATTTATTAACTGTAATTGTGACAATTTTTCTCTTGCTGTGGTTCATCCTACACACAACCACACATGTGAAAGTGGGAAGGCGTGATGAAACATCTATAGACTGGCATCCAAATTTTAACACATACCTGGCCATGAAATGTGTGTATGCAGAGACTATGAACATTTCAAATTGCTGGGTTTGTACAGCTATACCAACAGCATATGGAGGACTGATAATGTCCGCTGTCCCTTTGGGGATAAATGAGACTTGGGAGAATTTACTTTTTGACACAGGAACTGTGAGATCACAGGACAAAATAGCTTTATTTTTACCTGTCACACAAAAAGGAGTTGTATGTTTCTACAAAAATGACATGCTCCAGGTGGGCTGGAGCAATTGTAATATAACCATATCTTACCGATGTTATATTAAGAATAGTAATGGCAATACTTTTTGCAATACTAATTATGACTCGTATTTAAACTCATTGAAAACGACTATGAGTGACATTCAAAAAAAATCCAGTTTTGTTTAAACAATTGTCAGTTATAGATCAGAAAATGTTTCATGCAGGGCTAATGCATATTAGTACTAAAGTAGAAAACTGTTATTTTATTTGTGGGAAAAAGGCATATAAATGGTTACCTGAGAATTGGTCCAGCAGTTGTTTTTTGGGTTATCTGGTTCCAGCAATAAGACATACTGCAGAATTACCTTTGGGTAAGATACGAAACGTAAGGGAAACAGCTCAAAAATCTGAAGGTCCAGTTAAGAAACCTGTGAATCCACTTGGGAAGATCGAAGCTGGTTGGAAAGACCATAATTCAGTAAAAGACAAAAATGAATTTACTCATATGGACTTGAGTGACAGTGTTATATCCTGGGCAGGAATATTACCAGCCTATGGAGCAGTCAAATCGATCTGGGAGCTGAGGAAGTTGTCGAAACTTCTCAAAGTAATGAGCAATGCAACTTTTTCTGCCCTAGAATTGGTGACTGATGAACTGAATGCAATGAGAACTGTTGTGCTACAAAATCGGATGGCTCTTGACTTCACCCTAGTGGTGAGAGGTGGTACATGCGCGCTTATCAAAGAAGAATGCTGTGCTTTCATCCCTGACAATCGCCATGAGATAAATAATCACCTAGAGGTAATTCAGCAAGTATCAGCCATGACTGAACCAGGCCCAAACCCACTGACGGACTTTTTCCAGAATCTGTTTGGGGGGGTGGGGTTCCATCCTAATGAATATTCTGATTGCCATTTGTGTGGGTATAATAGGAGCATGTGTTTGATGTGGAATTCCCTGCATGAAAAGATTAATCAAAGATTTTGTTGATGTATCTGTTACTGAAACTTTCTACCAAGATATTGAAATTGAAAGATTGATTTCAGATGACGCTTTTTCTGAAGTATAGATTAAATGGCTCACCTAGCTGAAAATCCTGAGTGGGAAAGGCTAGGAGATGAAATAACACTATGCATACTTCAAAATAGAATAAAAAGTATTAATAGGGGGGAAAATGTTAGAAAAATATGTATTTAAATATATGTGAAATGCTAGTTTAAAAGCAAGGTAGTTTATAATGCATTTTATTCTATTAATCATATAACAGAAGGGATAAATTCATGTGTAAATGCAAGTACCTTCTGAAACTGCAGTGTGCTTTGACCCCTGACCCTGGCAGCTGCCAGCTCAGCAAGCTTGATGTTTATGCTTTTCATAAGTGATTATCTGCTGGGTCAGGAAATTAAATGTGTAAATCTTCCGCTTCTTCCTGATACGATAACTTGTCCTTGTAAATAATTAAATCTTCCTTTCCTGATGAAGTAACTTGCCCTTGTAAGATAAAAACACAGCTGGTGGGAAAGTGAAACAGTGAACAAAGAGGTGAATTTAAAGACTGAATCTGCTATTGTATTCGAACTGATATGAGACCTTTAAGAAGTAACTTTACAGAAAGACATTATGACTGACCAGCTGGATAGCAAGGCCGTATTGTATCTAAAGGAAAGGTTTTTGTAAATGTACTGCATCAGCATTATTAGATGAATAGAATACTGTTAGTAAAAGTGATGTAGATGCCTTGTGACTAACCACATCAGTAAGGTGGGCATAACTTGAATGCAAACACTAAAATATTCTATACTTCCTGCATCATGTCAGACAAAATTCTGTACTTGTATAGTTTTTTGCCTCCTGGTGTACACTAGTAAACTTTTGAATCTGAACTTCCTGTGTATTGAATTCTGATTTTTTTATTTAACAGGCGGGGTGTGAGAGAAGGAGGAAGAGTTTAGGAAATTAGCGCATTATGAGAAAGACTATAAGGTACAAAAGTCTGGGAGGCAGAGTGGAATAAAGTATTCCGAGTAAAGCTGGCCAGGTGAGCAGGAAAAACAGAGCCATCTTTGGCACAAGTGCTGTTTAAGCAATGTTTTGAAACAATTTAAGTTTTTCATCTGTTTTACCTACGTGAGGATTTCATTCCAGATATTTGACACATAATGGGAATAGACAGAGTCTCCAGTAGTGCTGAATGTCTCACTGGTAAATATTAAGAGTTTATTGCTACAGCGAAGGTCTCTAGTAGGTGAATAGTACAGTAGAGTATTTTCTAATCCTGGACATTTGTCTGGAGAATACAATAGGTTGAGGGCAATGAATATTTGTGAGTATGTCAACTGGTTCAGGAATTCAAGCCAGTTTAATTGTTTTTAACGCAAGGTAGTGGCTGGTTGGTTGCAAATTTTGTTAGTTTGTAGTAGCAGGATGCTAGTTTAATGTTATAGGAGAGGTAGCATATACTAGAGAAGGAAGGAGGTATGCTGCTGCTAAGGTAATCCTTGATTGATCCGTCAGGTAGTGTTTGACCCTACATAGGGAGCCAGATTTTTGGTAAGTTTTCTTGATGGAATGGAGTATGTGGTGATCAGAATTGAGGTTGTCATCTGTTACAACTCCTAGTAGTTTACTGTATCTTGTGGTTTCTATTTTTGTGTTGTTACTTGAGGCAATATGAAATGTGTGTTTTGAGTTAAGGTGTTTTGGAGTAAATACCATAAGCTTGGTTTTTGGCATTAAACATAAGTTAGAATTTTTTTAGCCATATTTCAATGACAGTGAAAGATTTTTGAGTGACTGCGTGTAATTTTATTATGGATAGGGTAGGGCAGAGCAGATAAGGGTTGAATTGCTAATGCATTGTATGAGAGTGGCAAGTGTTAGAGCAGTATGAAGCTTATTTATGAAAAAGTTAAATAAAAGAGGGCTGAGTATTGATCCTTGAGAACATTAACAGAGACTGAATGAAATGCTGAAAGTTTTTTTAGCATTTAGCTGCCTGCTGATGACTGCATAAATAACTGTGAAACCAGGAGAGAAAGGGGCAAGTCAGACCTAGTGTTTCAAGTTCAGACAGGAGATTTTAGTGGGACACTGTGCCAAATGCTTTGAAAGGGTAAAGAAAAAGTGAAGAAACAAGGTTGTCCTCATTTCTGTAATGGTTTACTATGTTGGTGAAGATGACAGGTTCAGTATTAGTATGGCGGTTGGGCCTGAAACCATGATGGGTGTTAGGGAGCAGGTTGTGTTTGGTTATATGTTTCATAAGCTAAAAGTGAACGCTGAACACTGAGCCAAGTAGAGGAGGGGCATTGACTACAACTCTGATCTGAGATATATAACAATAAGTATCCTGTTTTATGTCTTATTTATACTGGTTATTACTTCTAGCAATTTATATATAACACTTTTTACTGCCTGATGCATACTTTTTACTGTATTTTATTGCTATTAACTACTCTGCATGGTAAAACTAATATTGTCTGCCTTACAGGGACTGAGAAATAAGTTTGTTACTGTCACACTGTTTGTAAAGCTTTATAGCTAGTTTCACTGTGCTCCTTTAACTGTTTAAAAACTTTCATTTTGTGGCTCAGTGCTCACTATTTCTGTAGTGTTTACTGTCTAAAAGGGTGTAGGCTACTAGCTTTAGTATTGTTCCCTACCCTCCCTCCCTGTTGGTTTCTTGCTGTTATACTTGGTGGCTTTGCAGTTACCTGCCCTACTGTAAATCTGAATTAGCACATTCTACCTAATACAGAGAGAATATCTGAGAAGGCCAACCCACTTAGATTCTTTCCTTTTCTTCCTCCTTTCTCCCTTTCATACAAAAACATTCTCTGAATCACCTTGTGCTCTGACTGTGCTTCACAAACATTTTGGAAATATAGAGTATATTTTAGTGTATTTATTAAAACTGTATTTGCCTTAATATTGCTACAACTCAGGTGCTGTAGGTTGCACTGCATCTGAATTATTTTACTGTGTTTTAGCTGCTTTTCTGTATATATAGACTTTTCTGTATATGTAGACTAGTTACTTATTCTAGTGTATTATTGCCTCTTAAATCGTTTTTCAGCTGTGCACTTGCCTTGCTTCATTCAAAAAGTTTTAAATTGCTAATTTTGTAGAGTTTTAATTGCATTTACTGTTTAGGGCTACACACACAAGCGTGTTAGCCTTTTCTGTGTTTATTTACTGTATTACTGCATTGTTTAGCCTGTTTTAACAAAAAAAAAAAAAAAAAAAAACAGAAAAAAAATACTATCTTGTTTGCTCATTTCCCACCTTTCCTAGCTAGTATAGTCCAGATCCTGGTGCTAAATAATTTAGTATTTTAGGAAGGTGTAATTGAAGTGAGTAACTGCTTCATCTAAAGGCATTACTCTTAATACATTCCAGTTGTAGTGGGACAGGGCTTTAATAAATGTGTCTTTGTCAAATTTGGTTAAATTGCATACTTGTTTACAGATTACTTGTTTGGATGAACCATGATGTTGTCTGATTATATAGGTTGAGAAGTGGTCACATAGTATATGCTAAGCAAATGGAGGATTTTATATATGGGGTTTGTTTGTCAATGTACAGTCCAACATGGACTGCCTGTGTGTGCTTTTGTTGATTCTGATGCTGGTGGTGATTAGGTGGATGAAGCTAAATAGGTGAAAAGAGTCCTTAGGGTTGCTGCTGTTTATGGTTGCCAGTATATATTTACATCACCTAAGATGAATGTTTCCTAGAGGATATTGTCAGATATCCAGTGTAGGCTACTTTCATCTGTGGTAATGTTGTTGCTCGCTAGGATGTATACTGCTGTGATACATATAGAATTCTTTTGGTTGATTTTGAGGTATGCAGTCAGAAGTTCTGCATTATTACATTTTGGGATATTTATATGGGATGGAGTTATTTCTAAGTTGTTTTTATAAGTAATCGCAATACTACCTACTTTTTAAGTTTTGTGATATTCTGAGAATATTATAACTTAGGGGAGTTATTGTATCTGTTATTTCTTGTTTTAGCCAGGTTTCAGTGGTAATTAGAATGTCTGGAGAGTAAAATTCTATACAAACATGGATATCATTAATTTTGTTGCAGATACTTCTGAGGTTAATATTGAAAAGAATGAGGTTACTCCAAGGCAATGATTTTAGTGATGCAATTTTATGATATGTACATTTTGTAGATGACGTATTCCTTTTATGGGGAAGTACAGTACAAAGATTAGAACAATTTATTGATTATCTTCATATGTCTACCAACTTCCTGAGGTTCATTTATAAGTACTCTAATGAGAGAATAGAGTTCCTAGATGTAAAAGTTAGTAAGATACAACCTGGAGGATTAACTACAGATCTGTACAGAAAACCTAGCAGAAAAAAATTGCATCCTACACAAATCAAGTATACACCCTAGACATTTGAGTAAGAATGTTCTCAAGGGGCAGTTCTTGAGAATGAGCAGGATACATAATACAGATGATGAGTTAAATGCAGCAGTCTCTATACTGAGGAAAGATTTTATGGATATGGGCTATAATCAAACTGAGATAGATGAAAGTGTCAGTCATATGTATCAAGTACATAATAATAGTGGTAAACTCTATTTTTCCCATTCAACAGAAGGGAGCCCTAGTAATTCTAGGGCTAATAAAGGCAGAATTAGATTTCCAGTATCATACTCTAGTGATATTAAGTTATTTTGTAACATTTTTGAAAAAACTGGAATATATTAACATTGATAACTGAACTAGACAATGTAATTGATACAGTACCACATTTCCCATTTAGTAATAGAAAGTCACGTAAGAGGTAGCTCTGTTATAAGACCTAAGGAATGACCAGCAAGAAATGCTCTAGCAGAGTCGGCACCTTCCCCTGCAGAAATTGTACACCCTGTAAGTATATATATTCAGGCTCTTCTTTTTCACACAGAAGTCAGAAATTTAAAGTTGAGGCTGACTTCTATGCAGATTGTAAAACACAGAATGTGGTCTATTTTAGTTTTTATATAGAGAAGACAAATAGATGCCTTAAAGATAGAATCCTGGAACATATGAGGGACATTGTAAAAAATAAGGAAACTAGTGCACTGACTAAGCATGTACAAGGAAAAGAGTTGCACCATGTTTTTAACTTTTTTGTATTAGAGATTTTATCAGAAAGCTTGAGAGGTGGAGATATTAAGGACAGAACAGAAGAGGTTGAACAGAATTGGATTATGAAACTGCAGGTTGATAACCATCCTGGAATTATGGGTATGGTATCACTTAAACCGATTTTGAAAGCCAGACCATTGAAACATTAAAATTATGTATCAAATGTTTTTATATTAATATGTAATATTTATAGATTTTACTAATAGCTGTACATTTTTTAAATATTTTTAACATTTAAGTAATTAAAGCTTTTAGATGAATGTACTTTCCAATTTAGTTAGTACTTTCTCCACTGTGATAGGCTGTCTTTTAATTTAAATTTGGCTGTTTAGTAGTATGATAAGTCTGAAGAAGTGATCAGTTTGGATTGTGAAAGTGCTAACTTCTCATTAAATTTTGTTTGGTTTCTTCCTTCAGTCGTGGTTTGTTCGTTATTTTGTTATTTTTCGCTTTGAGATGAATATTGAGCATTTTACCCAGTATCTGTGCTTTTTTTATTACATTATATTTCCACTACCATCTAGAGATGCACTTGTAGTATGATTTGATATACACCTACATGCCTGGACAGTACCCTGTCCTCTTCCAACACTGACTGCTATTTGAGTCTGGTAAGTCCTAACTAGTGAACAAATGGAGGCAGAGTACTTTGTCTGACACTATACTGTGGATCAATGTGATCAGGACATTATTCCTACTCCCTGACATTTCTATGTAGCTCTAGAAATCCTCATATATACTCTACAGTACTCTGTTCACTTCAAGCTGACACTCATAGGTTCATAGATTGGTACTAGGCTATCGGCCCTAGGGCTTATACAAGCCTAGCCATAACAATTCCCTGGCTATTTCTTCCCACACTATTTACTTCCCTGGACCCCTGTCTAGCAGAGTGACTGACGTGATCCCCGGGGTGAATTTCCTTTCTCCCATCCAATCATTAAGGTTCCTTTTGAAGAGGGCCAAAGAGGCGTTCTGCTTGACATGTATGGGCAGTCTATTCCAGAGTCTGGGGAGTCTCTGGGTCAGGAACCTATCCCTCCAGCATATTTTGTTTATTGTGATGACAACATTTAGATCTCTGGAGCATGTGGCTCTGAGGGATTTGGATTTCTTTAAGTGTAGCATGTCCAACAGCTCTGGGTTTGACATGGCCTTGTATGTTAAGCAGAGATCGCCTCGGAGTAGATGATATGCGACAGAGTATAGCTGGAGTTTTTTAAGGCGGTCATGATACGGCATCTGCTTTAGGCCTGTGATTCTTTTAGTTAGGTGTTTATGTGGCCTTTCTAGCTGTTGCAGATGTCTTGTGAGGTACATACCAAATGGGGCGTTGTACTCTATAATGGGTCTAATGAGGGATGAGTACAGTGGTACAATGACCTCCTTTTTTCTGGATGAAAAGCCCTTAGTGATGAGGTGTGCCACATAGAAGGATTTCCTGACTGTTGTGGTGATGTGGTTATTGAAGGTGAGACCACTGTCCACCTGTGTCCCTAAGTCTCTTATCACACTTTCAGTGTTTAGTGTACTGCCACCTATGTGGTAATTCATGGGTACATATTTTTTCCCAAAGAGGATAACTGTACATTTCTTGGCATTGAGCTTGAGCCCATGGCTCTGGCACCAAGCATCTGTTTCTATAAGGCCCTTTTGTAGAGTATCCACATCATTTGGGGATTCAATAATGGCAATCATCTGCGAACTTTGTTAGCCAGAGTCATTTAGTGTTGGCCTGTCCTTCAGAGAAGTAGATGCCAAACAAGAGAGGTCTCAGGACTGAACCCTGAGGTACTGCACTTGTCACTTGTCTGGAGCTGGATTTGGAGTCAGCTACTTTTACAGTGTGGGTTCTGTCAGTAAGCCAGTTGGCAACCCATCGAGTGACATAGGGATTAATGCCCAGCTCAGTAAGTTTATCTATGATTCCAGAGTAGGGGATGGTGTCAAAGGCCTTGGCGAGGTCCAGATAGGCTGTGTGGACTGCCATACCCTCGTCCACGGCTCTGCAGACTGATTCAAAGAAGTCAATAAGGTTTAGGAGACAAGATCGGCCCTTCACAAACCCAAACTGGGTGGAGTCCAGTGTTTTAAGGTTGCCAATGTCTTTATTTATAAGTTCTATGATAATATGTTCCATGGCCTTGCAGATCAGGCTCATCACACTGATGGGGCGGTATTTCCCATTATTCAAGTTGGATCCCCCCTTGTGGAGTGGAATAACTAGCTGTGTGCCACTCAGTGGACACGAAGCCTGAGGTGAGGGTATGATTAAACATGACACTTAGGTGAGGTGCCAGTTCATTTTGTAGTTCATGTAGTACACAGCCCGGGATGTCATCTGGTCCCATGGATGCTGTATTCTTAGCTTTGGAGAGTGCATTTTTTACCTGTGTGGCCGTTATTACTGGAATTTGGCAATCTTCCAGTATTGAGATGGGCCATTTAGGGGGTGAAGTTGGCACTGAATCGATCTGCCAGGATACTGGAAATATCCTTGGGATCAGCACATTTAATGCCATTCTGTTGTAGCTCAGAGCAGATCTGAGCATTGTCATTTAGATTCTTGACATAGTTATAGAATACCTTGTGGTGTGGTCTTAATGTCACAGCACACTGTGGACATGCATCTGAATTGCTGCCAGCATCCAGGTATCTCTGTGGGTCTGGGGAGACTGGTCTTGAAGTGCATGGGTTTTCATCCTCTACTACCTGTAATGTAATGTAACCATGTACTTGACTTCATGATCTGGTGTCACTTCTGCTGCATTATTAACATGCTGTGGGGTGTGAAATCCTGCCATTAAACTTGGCAATTGTGTGCCACTTACCACTGGCTGTCTCACAAATATAACTAGGTGATTATCTTCATCCCCGTCAGGGATTCTGCTGATGATGTCCCTTAAATTAACCGGTATAGTGGAACTCCTTGTTTCTTCTGCTGATCTTGTGAAGAATTAATTGAATACATTCTTACTCATATACTGGCAAACACTACTGCATATTGTGTAATGTGGTGTGAAGTACACTTAACATACACATCTATTCTAGTGTGTTTTTTCATCTGTTTAACTGTAAAAGGCTACACACTCAAGTGCAATAGCCTATTTCCCATGTTAAAAGTGTTTATTTGATGTTTTTGACTTAACTTTTTGAAAACAAAAAAAAAAAATCCTATCCCTATACTCATTTCCCACCTTTGTAGATCCAGTAAAATCTGATTTTCAGAGTTTGCTGAATTCTGGGCTGTTTGTAAGTTCCTGTGTTGAACAGACCTTTCTAAGATAGAGGAAGCTTCTCTGTTCATCAGTGAGAGTGGTGAGCTTTGGAACAGCCTATCTGTCGCTGGGGGAGTGTTTTCAACCCAAAAAGTGTAGTTTTATTTGGCATTTTGGGCTATTTCTATCCATTTCATCTTTCTGCTTAAAAACCCATGTTTGCATGGTTTTGTGCATCGTGCAGTGCTGCTTAGCTAGGATTAAACTATTCCCGGGGCCATAAAGTCTCCTCTTCAGTTTTTCCCTTGGAACTAGCCAGAATCTTAGTTTTAGCACTTGAATTTGCTTCCTCGTGCTCAGCACTGGCTCAGAACTTGTTGTAAGCACTATATAAGTTATAAACTACTGCAGTACTTAACCTTCCTCATTACCTAGAGGAAAACAGTTTCTGTACTTATCTTCCTCATTTGCTTAGAGGAAAACAGCTCTTCTACTTACTTTCCTCACTTTCCTAGAGGTAAATAGTGTCTATTCTGACATGTCCAAGGGGCAGCTCCCGGTGTTCTCTCCTGTCTACCTGATGAATCTGGGCATCTTGAGGCAATTTAGCAATTGCCTCATGTATACTGACAACCCTCTCCTCCCACCACCTAGCACTACAACCTGTGAGAGTTGCATTTATCTAGCCAAACTTGATGCAAAGCTATCTCAACCCAAGACAGAACTTGTCAGTCTGGAGGAGAAGGCAAACACCCACTCCACACCACACACACCACATAGTCCCAGTACACCTACACCACCAAGACCCACACATAGATACACAAAATCATTCTCAAAGGTTCTCACTAAAAATCTACCCAAACAACAGAGCCCTCCAAAGCTGAAATACAAGCAACCTCCAGCCCTCACCACAACCCAAAAGACACAACACACAGACTCAGTGTGCCACACAACCACTGCCTATAAGGCAAAACTATGTACCAAACACATTGGTCATAGGGAACTCTATAGTCAAGCACACTGATGTTCCACTCACCAAAAAAGACAAGGAGCAAGTTACTGTTTGCTGCCTGTCGGGTGCCAGGATCCACCACATGCACTCAGGTCACTCCACAACAAGTAAAAATAAGACTCAGTCATTGTCCATGTTGGTGTGAATGACCTGAGACATACCTCCCTGGATTACATGAAAAGAGACATGGAGGATCTCTCTGATCTTGTAATCCAGGCAGGTATGACCCTAGCCCTGAGTAGCATCCTACCTTCTGCTTCCATGGAAGATACGTGTTTGCAGCAAATTAAGCATTTAGAATATAAAGTGCAGGCTTTCAAAAAGCTGCAATGGCAATGAATTAGTTTTTCCACTTATCTGCATTTGGGCTTGATTCCACATGGGTTACAAGTATTAAAAATACCATCTTACGGCAATAAATATCCTGAACTTTTAAAAAGGTGGCAAGAGCTAAATATTAAACTAGGGTTAGAGTATATGACCCTAATGAACCAATTTTTTTACTAATATTGAAAAAAGTATGCAAGACTTGATTGGTCGTTTAGAGAGTGAACTGTCTGCATTACCTACTTTTAACAACATCACTATCTATAACAATATGCTGGAGAGACTGCCAAGTTTAGATAAGAAACTTGAGTAACAAAAAAGAAATAAGCTCAACAGAGATGTGAATGATTTTCATTTTGGCAATATTTTTTCTTGGCCCAAAGATACTACAAAAAGAGAATTTGTAGAACATAACAACTGAATTGCATGAGGGTCTATGTATGAACTTGACCATTTCTCTTCTACAACTACTGAAAATGATGTAGTTGATGCTACGAATATAGATAGTAATGAGTTTGTTAATCCAGTTGGACATACTTTAAAGAATAAGAATGATTCTTTACATCAGACTGCCACTGAGTTTTTTTTGATAGCTGGACCATCAAATGAACTACGCGATTTTCGCCGAGCCTCCTCAGCTATACAA
This sequence comes from Protopterus annectens, assembly GCF_019279795.1. Classification (NCBI taxonomy): domain Eukaryota; kingdom Metazoa; phylum Chordata; order Ceratodontiformes; family Protopteridae; genus Protopterus; species Protopterus annectens. The sequence continues at coordinate 557,874,899 of NC_056749.1, read as the reverse complement.
TTGAAGCTACCAGAGATACTACCTAATTGGAATTGAGATACGAGAGGGAGGTCCTTTTCCAGGAAGAGAACAAGAAAAGTTAGCACAGGCCCACAGACAAGGAGCAGGGTAAAAAGATAAAAAATACTGAATGCCCTGTATTTAATTTATCTGACATCAAATTGACTGAAGCGGACATTATGTTGCTGAGTAAAGGTATGAAGTTTATACCTGCACAAAAAGAAAATATTGTACATGCTCTGACAGATTTAAAACTTTTTACTAGAAGTCTTAATTTAAAATTATTGTATAAAGATTCCAATACGCATGCTCCTATAAATTTTAAAAAGAGCAGTACTTTTATACCAATAAGTAACCCCATTATTGCAGCCTTTCATAATATTTGAGAACAACAACTTTATAAATTATATGCACAAGACAATTTTAAGAAATATTATAATTTATCAATAGCTGAGTTAGAAGCATCAAAGAAATTAGAAATGAAGAATGACATCATTATTAAAGAAGCTGATTAAGGAGGGGGGTTGTTTTAATGAACAGTGTTGACTATAACAGTTCTACGTATGAATTATTATCTGACACTACTGCTTTTAAGCAAGTCATATACATTGATGTAGCAAAATGCATTAGTAAAGTCAATATGCTTTTGTTTGAATTACAAATTAACAATGACGTATTTATTGAATTATTTGTCTGTGCCTTGTCCAAAAACACCTATTTTATATGGTCTGCCTTAAATACATAAATCAGTGACTGCCCCTCCCATGAGACCTATTTTCTCTGGGAGGGGTTGGTTAACTGAACTTATTTCACTTTATTTACAATCTGTAATAAGTGATTTTTTTTACCTTATGTAAGGAGTTATATTAAGGATACAGGCAACTTTTTAAACAAGTTATTTGTTTGGCAACAGAATGTCAGTATGGATTCATGCATTTTTGCTATGTTAGACATCAAATCACTCTTTACAGTTATCCCTAATGACTATGGCATTAATTGCCATTAGGAATATCTTATGTAAATATAGTAAATATAAAGGAAGAGAGATAGAAACTTTGTGTGAATTGCTTGATATTGTACTCAGTAATAATGTCTTTGTTTTTAATGATGCATTTTACTACCAAATGACTGGTACTGCGATGGGTACTCCCGTCGCAAATACATAAGCTAATTTAACCCTTAATGAATGGGAAGAATAATATGTATATGAATGCCCCCTCCCCACTTTAAGCCCTATATAATGTTCTATAAGCGTTTTGTGGATGATGTGTTTTTTATTTGGGGAGGTACACTTGAATATTTAAATGAATTTTTGATCTACTTAAATACTACAACACCATTTTAAACATTTGAAATGACTACTTCGTCCACTGAAATACATTGTTTGGATGTACATTTAAGCTTAGTTGATAGAATCTTGGATACAAGAATATATAAGAAACCTACCCATAAAAACAAATAGTTACATAGAAAAAGTATGCACCCTAACTATGCATTTCAAGGTATCGTAAGGAGCCAATATTTTAGAGCTAGTAGACTAAATCCTAATGATAATGTTTGCATAGAGCAACTACATGATATGACTTATGAATTTCAACAGAGAAGTTATGATTTCAAGCTATTAATAGAAGAAAAGAACAAAATACTTGGTCAAAGAAAGAATAAAGCCAAGCCTTATTTTTCAATGCCATATGATGGTAGATGCTCTTCAAGAAATAACAGTAATTATTTATGGTACACTGCTACATAGAGTAGATGTACATTTGAAGTTAGAAAAATAATAGCTAATAATTGGGGTATATTAACTGTTTTACCTGAACTAAGTACCATCACACCATCATACCCTATGTTTGCATATAAAAATTCTATCAATTTAAAAAATAAATTGTTTTAAAGACATGCGACAAAGCAGACAAGGTAGGTTAAAATTTAATAGGAAAGGTACCTACCCTTGTATGAACTGTTCTGTATGTAATATCATATGTAAAAGTAATATGCTCATACATCCTATTACACATAAATCATACACATTTTCATGTACTGCTACTTGCAATACAACTAACATTGTCTACTTAGCTACTTGCAAAAAATGTTCTACTTTCTATGTAGGAAAATCCATTAGAAAGTTACGGGAATGCATTATAGAACATAGATCAGATATAAAAAGATACATTCTAACTAATGCTATTGCTAAACATAGTATTGAATTTGGCAATACTCATGTTTTTGTATTTAAAGTTATAGATATAGTTCACTAATTTGAGGGGGGGGGGTGACAAGAATAATGATCTAGAGAGAAAAGACTATAAATGGATCATTGAATTACAGGCTGATAGTTTCCCTGGTATTAACTCTGTGGTATCAATTAAACCCATCATGAAACGTAAACAGTTATGTTTAAAATAACGTTTAAAGTAATGAATTTTTAATGATTTGTCTTAAGTGTTGTTTTATTTCTTTAAGAGAGAGTCTGTTAGAATTGTTGTGCTATAGGAAAGGATATGTCTTCATTAACTTGATTGTTTTTGTTATTCAGTTGACTGCCTATTATCATATGATCTATTTTATTTTATTTTAAATGATAGCATATTTGAATGTAATTTTATCACACTGAAGAAGGAGTAATCCGAAAGCTTTGTGTTTTTCTAATAAATTTTATGGGATGTAACTCTGCCATTTTTCTGCTTGCTTGTTTTTGGATTTTATTGGCAACAGCAAGCTCATTATAGCTTTTAGTTTTCTCCTTAACATCCTACCTTCACCCAGAATGATACAGCAATACAAGGACAAAATTATTGATTTCAACAATTGGCTAAACTTCTGGTGTCATTCAAAGGGGATCCAGTATGTGTCTGCCTGGAATGACATGGTTGACAGGCCATGATGCTTTGCCAGAGATTGCCTGCACCTGTCACCCCTAGGATTCCGGATATTGGCTAAGGCTCTTGCCACCCCTATAGTGCCTTTTTTATGCAAAGCTCAAAAAACAAAACCACCACCTTAACTGATACAGCCAAGCAAAAACTGAGGGTAATGCTACTCAATGCTAGAAGTCTAAACCTCAAAATGCACTCACTCGAAACACTCCTTAAAATGGAGAATATCTATATCTGTGCAGTAACTGAAACTTGGTTCAAGGCTCCAGGCAGCACCCCTGCATTACCAGGATATAACTCATACCATACCTTTTGGCCATCAAACCAGGACAGGAAAACCAAGGGTGGAGGTGTGTCCATATTCATTAAGGACAACCATACCTCCAGACTAGTTGCCCAACATAATTCTTCCAAAATTATACAAGTGCAACTAACTCTGTGCAAAACTACAATCCACATTCTAGCTTGCTACAGATCACCCACCATGCCTCAGTATTCCCACTCCTCTTTTCTTGACATAATAGAGAATATCAGGCTCCAACCAAACACCCTAATATTGGGAGATTTCAACTACCCCACTATTAACTGGGAAAACTACTCTTGTACTAACTCCTTTCCTCAACGCTTCCTAGAATTCATAAACTCCAATGCCATGCATCAATTTGTCCACACCCCTACCAGGGGCAAAAATATCCTAGACCTAGTATATACCAACATGAGTGACAGGTGCTCCACACTGGAAGTCAGCTCCTCATTGATCAGATCATAAACTTCTCACCCTAGATATCCACATCCTGTCCCCTACCCCCACTAAGGAAACAACTGTAAAAAACTTCTCCAAAGCCAACTTTGAGCTACTTAAGGCAGAAGTGGCCAATTTCATAACTCCCATGTAGCTGTACAATACAGTTACCACTGCCGAATCTTATACAAACGCACTCTATAAGCACCTACATGGGTGCATGGATCATGCCATCCCTAATAGAGCCAAGATGCAGTCCTCTAAAAAAAGGAAGCCAATCTGGTGGTCCTGTGCTATTAACAAACTCTACAACAGAAGGAAGAAACTGTTGCAAAAGAGAATAAAATCATATGAGTGGAGGAGCTCCCTGGTCAGCCTCAGCAAGAAGCTGAGATCTCTCATAAAATCCTCCAAAGCGAACTATGAAAATAAGATTGCACTGACTCTAAGGACAACCACAAAGCATTTTACAGCTATGTCAAGAATCTAAATGGCAACACACAGATTTGCTCTGAGGTATAGCACAATAGCATAAAATTTATGGAACCAACTCTTATCGCCAACATCCTGGCTGATAGGTTCAGTGTCAACTTCCACCCCTCCCCTCTCACCTCCTAAAGGGCCCATATCCATACCGAAAGAATGCAGTGTCCCTGCAATCACAACTGAACAGGTGAAAACTGAGCTACTGAAAGCTAAAAACACAGCATTCATTGGACCGGACAATATCCCTGGCTGTGTTCTACATGAGCATCAGAATGAACTAGCCCACACCTAAGCACCATGTTCAATCATAGCCTCTCGACAGGCTTTGTACCCACTGAATGGCGCACAGCAACAGTTGTACCACTCCACAAAGGGGGAGCCACCACAGAACCCAAGAACCATCGCTCTATTAGCCTGACGAGCCTGGTCTGCAAGGCCATGGAGTGTATTATCATGGAACTCATAAACAAGGATATTGGTAACCTCCAAACTCTGGAACTTACCGAGTTCTGATTTGTGAAGGGCAGATCATGCATCCTGAAACTGGTCAACTTTTTTGAAGCAGTCACGAAAGCCGTGGATGAGGGTAAAGTAGTCCACACAGCCTATCTCGACCTCGCCAAGGCTTTCAACACCATCCCCCATTCTGGTATCATAAATAAAATCACCAAGCTGTGTATAAATCCATACATCACAAGATGGGTTGCCAACTGGCTCACAGACAGAACTCATACTGTAAAAATTGCGGACTCCAAATCCGACTCCATACTTTTGATAAGTGGAGTACCACAGGATTCATTCTTGGGCTCCCTCCTGTTTGGGATCTACTTCTCTGAAGTACAGGCCAAAACAGAGGGCCTCTGGCTGACAAAGTTTGCAGATGACTGCAAATTGGGTGCCATAGTCGAGTCCCAAAACGACATGGACATCCTGCTAAAGGGCCTCATTGAGACTGATGCCTGGTGTCAGAGCCATGGCCTCAAACTCAAAGCCAGAAAATGCATTGCCATCCCCTTTAGTAAAAGCCCTGTGCCCATGGACTACCACATAGGCGGTAGCCCACTTAACACTGAAGGCATAAGAGACCTTAGGACTCTAGTGGACAGTACCCTCTCTTTTGATAATCACATTGCCACAGTGGTCAGGAAATCCTTCTACATAGCACACCTCATCATGAAAGGGTTCTCATCCAAGAAAAAAAGAAGTCATTGTTCCCCTCTACTCAGCTCTCATCAGACCCATTATAGAGTACAACGCCCCATTTGGAATGTACCTTACAAGGCATCTGCAGCAGCTAGAAAGGCCACAAAAATACCTCACTAAGAGGATTATGGGACTCAAACAGTTACCTTACACTGACCGCCTCAAAAAGTCTGGCTTTACTACGTAGCATATCGCCTACTCTGAGGTGATCTCTGCCTAATATACAAAGCTATGTCAAACCCTGAGCTGCTGGGCATGCTCCTCCTAAAGAAATCCTAATCACTCAGAGCCACATGCTCTAGGGCCTTAAACCTCATCACCACAATTAACAGAACATGCTGCAGGGACAGATTCCTGTCCCAAAGACTTTCCTTACTCTGGAACAAACTACCTATCTATGTCAAGCAGAGTTCATCACTAGCACTCTTCAAGAAAAATCTTGATGAGTGGATGGGCAATAGGAAATTCACCCCGGACATCACATCGGTGACCCTGCAAAACAGGGGTGCAGGTAAATAGCATCAAGGGGTGGTGAAAGCCAGGGAACCTTGTTGGCTAGGCTTACATAGGCCCTAGGGCCGATAGCCTAGTACCTACCTATGAACCTATGTCATTTTGTGCAGAACTGGAGGGTTCATTTGTTTAACAGTAATTGTTATGTTACATGTAATAATTTAACTTGAGCAGTCATTTCTCTATGTAAATGTGCTACAGTGGTCAAACCAACCTTACTAGCTTTGCTTTGAGGAGGTGCAATACATACTATCGAAGTTTTACTAACTAATGTGCTGGTGCGGATTGTTTAATATAGCCATTCTAAATGCAAAAAATATACAAAGCATGATGCTGCATTGCATTAAATGAAGGCACCTGCTCCAAGGAAACCAATAGACTCAAACCTGACAGAAATTCACTTTCACAATGAGGTATGTGTGTCTGTGTACATTTTCTTTAAGCTTCCATGAATAAGACTGAATGGAATATTTCAGATGATAAAAGACATTTTCCATTTAGATTTATACTATATAATTTCTTAATTATCTGTATTTCCTCATCACTAGTGTGACTGAAGTGGGCTTAAAAGTTCTATGAACTGTGAAAAATGAAAATATTGTTCAAAATATCAGTTTATTTAATCAAAATAGATTTTAAGAAATTCACGTTTTGATTTCAGCTAGGGTTGCCACCTTTTCAGATGTCCAAAGTGGGACAGAGGAGGTACGGTCTAATACAGGACATCACCTTAGGTATGACTAAGAGTACTGTAATAATTCTGGGAGAAATCATTAATTGGGGATCTGGGGGACACTCTAAAACAATGGAATTCTAGATGATCTGTGGTGCATTTTAGAGCTTTTCCACCAACCTTGTGATCAAATGATAAGAAAAACTCATGATTAAAGCTTCAGCTTTATAAATTGCATTCATTAAATAATGACAAACTGTTTGAGTTTCAGGCTTTATATCCTTCAGAAGATACATGCTAATACAAAACTTGTTGTTCCATTACCTTTTTAAGTGAATTAGAATAATGTTTAAAAACTTTTGTTCCTTTGCCTTTTTAAGTGAATTAGAATCATGTTTAAAAACTTTCCCTGATTTTGGATATTTGTCCAGACTTCTTAAACCAAGGACGTTCAGAAGTATGAGCATACCTGTCAACCTTTTAGTGTAAAAATCAGGGACATAGTCAAAATAATGAAGAAAGAAGCCAACAAAATGAGATGCAGATTTTAAATTTTGATCTTACAAACATAGAAAGGCACTAAAATAACAAGTTTTCTATTAGTATGAGTCTTTCTATGGATCTGAAGTCAGATTTATTTTATAGCAGTATAGTCATGGTAGGTATCAGGGGCAAAGACAAAAATAATGTCCAAAGTAAGGGGCAGATTTTAAATACTTGTCTTTAAAGATGCTAGAATAACAGATTTTACTCAAGCTTTATTTTTCTGAAACGCATATGCCTGTCATTATTTAGTGATTGCAGTCTTCAATTATTTATCAGAAAAAAAAACAAATTTTATGTGAAATAATCTAGACCACAAAAATATGAGGCAAAACTCAGACAGTTCTAAGAAATTCTGAACAGTTTAAGTTAGGTAGACATCCTTAATATTTTTTATTTTTATTTATTTATTTAGCATTTGTTGACTGGATTAGTCCTACTAGGCTAGTAGCCCCCTTTTTCAGGGGAAACCTGAGATCAGATGGCACACAGAGGCATTGCTGCTGCAAAAATAGGGATACATTTTAAATACTGCCCTTATAAACTAAGAAAGTTGCTAGAATAATAGGATACAAGTTAATATGCATTTTCTGAAAGATATGAAGTCTGAAACTCAAATTTATGTCATTATTTAATTACTTTAATCTTCATCATCTCAGAGATTTGCCTGAAAACAACTTTTATGAGGAGAAGACCTAAAAATATGAGACAAAAATCTGGATATTCTGGGAAAACTGGGACAATTGACAGGTATGCTCACTGCATCTAGCAAATCTTTTATTAAGATGGCGCAAGTAACAGCAGACAAATCATGTTCTGTGAGCATCTCACTGATAGCAGGACTGGTAGTAACTGTAAGTTTAACTCACAAGGTGAATATTTTAAATCTATTTCTCAGACATATAGCAATGACTTCAGAGGTTCAAGAAATCCCTTTAAGAGCATCTTCTCAAAAAGTCCAAATGCAGTTGCTATAGGGGCAATAACTAATATCCTTTTAGTCTTTCTAATAGCATATTCCTCCTACTATTGAATGTCAACATTTATTCACCCAATGTACTGCCATCTGTAGGTCATGCTTATTATCAGTGTGCATTACTGCATATAGTTTACAAACATTTATATAATTTTTACTTCAGTATTACTATTTCATAATGTGATCTGCATTACTACATGTTTTGCAGATATTTTTATCTGGACATTAGCACCACAACCTTATCTGTATGGCTTCATTATCTCTTGAAGCCTTTTATGTTTCCCAACATCTTCTCATACTCATGTTAATGCTTACTGTTATAGAATTGTATATTTTCTTATTTGCTTTTTGACTGTTATAGCATGAACAGAACTCTAAAAAGCCACTCAGTCTATCATAGAATCTGTTAAATCCTGCTATCAATTACACTCCATATTTGTCCAGCCTATAAATTTACCACTGTTTTAATGTTTTTTTTTTTGTGCTAGTTCACCATGGGCCATTCTTCTGACAATGTTAATCTGTACATATTGTAACCTTTTCAGTATCTTTGTACGTATCTTTTAGTTACATGAGTAATATTAATAATGATGATAATCTGGTTATTATCTGCATTTCATTCATAATGCTTTATATTCGATACTATTTATGTTGATTAATCCATGCTCTTTACATATATAAATATGTTTACTGAAGTAGACAATGTTCATAGTTTTGATTTCAACAGTTTGTTTTGTGGAAATTAATGACAGACTCATGACAATCAGACTCCAGTGTACGGATAGGGACATTGTTCATGATATCAGCCTATGCCCCACAGCATGGCTGTAATACTGAGGAAATGAGTGCATTCAAGCAGGAGTTACAGGACCTGCTAGATGAAGCAGGATAACATGAGTTGTTGTTGATAGTTGTGGACCTGAACACACATACTGGAACAGACAGAACAGGATAAAACAACTGCATGCGTTCATATGGCTGGGGCAACAGGAATAAAGTAGGAGAGGTCATTCTAGACTTCTTTCTGTCAAATGGCTTGATGGCAGTCAACACATTGTTCAACAAGAGAGACAGTCACAAGATCACATGCAAGACTGGAAAACATGCAACTCAGGCAGACTTCTTCCTAGCAAGGAAAAGGCACTGGGATAGAATTAGCAATTGCAAAGTGATCTCCAGTCAAGCAATCCACTCATACAATAAAACACTTATTGCCATAATCAGCTGCAAGTAATGGTCAGAGAAGGCTCAGGGTTAAACCAAAACTAGGCAAAAGTCCTGGAAGTTGACTGGAGATAAAAACATAAGAGTGCAAAGAAATATTCAGGGGTCTAGCACTTCAAGAAGAAGAAATAGGTGGAGTTGAAGAAGAATTACAATGCCTCAAAACAGCATGTCTGAGAACTATATAACTAACATGCAGCTGAATCAGGCATGGAAATAAGGTACATAAAGAAAACAGGTGGTGGAAAGCAGAACTTCGGGAAGTCATCAAAAGAAAGGTTTGCAGAGCAATCCACTCATACAATAAAACACTTATTGCCATAATCAGCTGCAAGTAATGGTCAGAGAAGGCTCAGGGTTAAACCAAAACTAGACAAAAGTCCTGGAAGTTGACTGGAGATAAAAACATAAGAGTGCAAAGAAATATTCAGGGGTCTAGCACTTCAAGAAGAAGAAATAGGTGGAGTTGAAGAAGAATTACAATGCCTCAAAACAGCATGTCTGAGAACTATATAACTAACATGCAGCTGAATCAGGCATGGAAATAAGGTACATAAAGAAAACAGGTGGTGGAAAGCAGAACTTCAGGAAGTCATCAAAAGAAAGGTTTGCAGGAAAAAGTGAGAGACAGAAAAGATGGACCAGGCTATGAAGGAATACTTGTTGGCTAACAAAATGGTTAACAGAGCAGATGCAATACAAAGAAGATGTCAGAGGCACTCTACCAGATTCTGGAAAGTGACTCAGTAGATGGCACAAATAAGGGGTGGATTAGGGGAGAAATGGATCCTGAGAGTATTTCTTATGTTATGGAGAGAAAGGAGTATGCCAGATGACTAAAGAATAAGCATGTACAAGAACAAAGGGGTTGTTCATAACTGTGGGCAGTATAGTGGCAACAAACTCCTGTCGTATTGCATACAATTCTGAAGAGGGTGATTGATAAACTCACCATGATATTAAATTTTCTCAGACTTCAAAAATTCAATGACCTGTAACTATGCCCTCAATATGGAAAACAGCATTAATGGAACGTCTTTTGAGACAGTACAACTCTACCAATACTTATCACTAGCATTCAATCTCAGTTCTAGCCACACAAAAATTTGCAAAGTAGAAGTAGAAAGAGATTAGCAGTTTAGATTCAGGTCAGGATGCAGAACAACCCTCCTGATGTTTGCTGTAAGACAGACAGTTAAGAAAAAGCTAAAGATGATAGCAAAAAGTCCAACTGGCCATCCCTACACTTGGAGAAAGCATATGACAAGATCAGAAGAAAACTTGTTTGGGCAATTTTGCTGTGGTTCAAACTCTAAGAAAGACTGGTAGAATTTCTGCAAGCTATGTAGAAAGACCTAATGATACATGTACAAACAGTGTTCAGACACACAGAGGGGTTTCTGTGAGAGTGCGTGTTCATCAGGTTTCTGCTCTGAGCCTGGTGTTGTCCATAATGAACTACATTAACAAAAAGGTCAAAGGGGGCAGATCAGCAAAGTTGCTATCTGCAGATAATGTGGCATTTCATGCAGACTCTGAAAAGAACTTCAAACTGCAAATGACATGGGAATGGAATGCAAAATTGAAGGCACAGGGGATGCAACTGAGTACAGATAAGGCAGTTATAATGGCAGCAAATTGGGTAACTCAGAACAAGGTAAGAAATAAGATAGAAGGGAAACAGGGTAACAGGGATGGATGGTTGAGGAATAGGGAATACTGAATTAAGAGCTCAGAAATAGAATCAGAGGGGCTGCAGCCAACTGGCTCAGTGTGTCAGTGGTAGTGAAGGGAGCAGGAAGGTGGTTATTTTTAACCCAAGCCAAGGAAATGCACACATTGCATTTACCACTGCAAGGTATATATAGTCTTTATTCATGAGGTGGATATTTCTTTCACAGGGATTTGGAGTGTGAATGTGTACACTTATATATATTTTCATCTTCTGCTTTTCAACTTTTTACACTCCCCGAATACCTGCAAGTTTTTCTTTTTTTGTTTCTAGCTTCTCTCCTGCTTTTGTGTTTTTTTCTTTCCCTCCCTCCTGTGGCATGGTGCCTCCTCCTCCTCCTATTCATGTACTGCAGTTTGTTCCATGCTATTGGACTATGTGCACCTGTCAATCAGTGCAACTCATCTGCTTAGTCACACAGTCTATTTATGTTTTCTGACTAGCTGACCACCCATTTGAAAACAGAATTATTAGTGAAAAATGAAAACACTGATGTGATAGATGCAACATCAGCAACCTGAAAGCTTACCTATCATCTCATGATAGGTCTCCTGTCCTTAACTCTCAAGACCCAAATTGAGATGCAGAATTCTTAACCAAGAGTATTATCACATCTCCAGGACAAATTCCTTCCTGAAGTATCTAGACTGTATGACAGTAATAAAAATGTCTAGCTTACTAAAGAACGAAAGGCCATCTTTCAAACAACAGTTGAAGCATGGTATAATTTGAAACTTCATCCATTTTCTCATACCAGAGAAAGGTGCACTACAACTTATAACCTTTTCAAAAAAAGCCATTTAGAAACAGAAACAGTTCTGCTATAAATCACAGCTTAAATCTCTACTAAGCCCAAAAACATCTGGAATGAAGTAATTCTCCTAACTGGACAGAAACACTCCAAACAACTCCTCATCTAAAACAAATCTACACTCCTTAGGTCAATTTACCACCTTAGGCTTTCTTAATTAATTCTGTAATATACTCCATCTTAGCAAACATACCTCAGCAGGAACCACAACAAAGACAGTAAGCTTCTCCTCAACCAAATTGCTTTTGACACCACAGGTAATCTGATAAGTTACTCCTCATGTCCATAACTTCTGCATCACCAAAACTGTTTTACCTATGCATGATCAAACCATGCTCATTCAACTCCCCGGCTTCCAAAAACTGAATACCATAACTGGTGAGTTGAAAACACACACGTAAAAAAAATTACGTTTCAATTCCATTATCACAACACAGTGGAGAAAATGGGAAAGGTCCCCAGAAAGCATTCTACTGGCTTGCACATTACAACATAATGTGGTGAAACTCACCATGATATTTAATTTTCAAACTAAAGCCACTTGTCCACCAATCCATCAATGACCTGTAACTATGCCCTTGATATGGAAAACAGCATTGACATAATGTCTTTTGAGACAGAACAACCCTACTAATACTTATCACTATCATACAATCTCAGTTCTAGCCACACAGAAATTCTCTTTTTTTACTTATAATATTTTTGGCCCCATTGGACCTCATTATTACTGGCCTGATCCCTAGTGCCCCACATCCATGCCAGGTCTACCAGTCATCCTCCGAACCCACCTGGATTTACTCCAGTGTTGTCAGGGTCAGTGGTGGATCTTAAGGGTGTACTAGGGGTTTTGGATATTTGTGCTTCTATCCAGTTATTTTTTGTTTCTTTTTATTACGTGCCCTACCCACTTTCCCTTTCCCCACCACCATGCTTGTTGGTTACATCCAAGGACAAGTCATCTCAAAGGACCTTCACTCTCCTTAGGAAACATCATCAATGAGCATGCTCCCCAAGGACAAACATGACCATCCTTCTTCCTCTTCATCAATTGACAGACCTGCTAATAAAACCCAGGTTGACTGGGTTCTATTCCGAACCTTATCCCTCTTTGTCTGCAGAGCAGCCCGCACTAAGGGAGATTCTTAAAAAGATAATGCATACCCAAATCTCCAATTACATCAAAGGAGACAATCTTCTGTCATTCAAACAGCATGGTGTCTGGCTTTGCATGAATAAACTCTCACTGGAGACATTTCCAATAATCTCACCCAAGCTTTTCACTTAGTTGACCAGTCCCTTCTAGTAAACCATATGCTTTTGCTTGACGAAAGACTTTCCAAACAGCATTTCAGAACTAAGATTGGATCCATATTAGCCACTTCTCTTTCCAGCTTCAATACACAAGTATTCCAATGACTACCCCACCAACTATTTGTTTTATTTACAGATGGCATGGTATTATTCAGATCAGGATCCTTCCCTCCAATATTCAAGTCCACTTTCAAAATCTTCACATTCTAACAAAATGCATTAACCGTAATTAACTATTACCAAATTCATCCAAAACCAAAGTAATGCTTTTTGGTACTACACAGAAACTCTCTACTGTCTCAGTCTCCTGGTATATTGAAGGCATCGACTCACTGACATAATTACTACTTTCAAATATCTTGGCATCTGGTTAGGATGATCCCTCAACTTCCAACTACACATAACAAAATCCAGACAAAATACAACCATCTACTATTACTTCATCACACCCAAAACAATCCCTCTCCTACTAAAAACTAATTTTCTTTCTAATATCTATTGTACTGCACTCTCCAGTCTCAAATATACTATTACCCTCTCCATGTATAATATTTTCCTAACCTACTAATGGCTAGTAGCTATGTATTTTGAAATGTTAAACCTACAATTGAGTTTATAACAAAAATATTCACTTTATGTAAATGTTGAAATTTCTGTATTGAATTATGTCTTTTCATTTTTGTAACATTGTGACAAGCCAATTGCAAATATCATGGAGCTTATCTGTAAATGTTTAATTAGCTGTATCAACTATGTCCTTTTGTAACATGTGAAATGTAACTTGCAATTACTGTGGAGCTTTTCTCCCTGGGCCTCCACTGAAAAAGGGTTCTTCTAGGCCTAGGGACAACCCTGGTTATCAAACTTAAATAAATAAATAAAAATAAATCTATTGACCTGCAACAGTGAAATTCTAAAGTTTTCTCCTTAGCAGCAAGTAAAGCTATAGGGAAAGAAATTTACAGTTTCACAGGCAAGTTACAGTATATCATCTTGAAGGCCTTAGAGAAACACAGACTTCAAAAATTCATATTTATAGTGATAATTGTTTTCCCACTCATCTAATTTTTTTTTAACTTGAGATATTAGCAGATTTCCAAACATACAATGGAAGACTATTCCATATTCAAGGGATATGGTTAATCACAAGCAACCTTTCTTTTGTTCTGTACTTTGGAACACAGCAATTCAGATTTTCTTGCTTCTGTTTCTTCTCATCATATATGGTTAGACGTAAAAGCTCTCTCAATTCTTAATTAGTAAAAACACTGTAAGCTAGTAAAATAATGTCTCCAAAATAACTAGAATATAAAGAGAAAAATCATGTTGCTTATATTTATCTCTGCTGTATATGGTAAACTTGATACTGATTTAAATCACTTAATGACTTTTCTTTGAACCCCCTCAAGCCAATAATGCTAGCCAGTGGTATAAATACAGTAATGACTATTGTATTCTCTTAAAGGCCTGGCTTATACTTTATACAAAGTAGCCACACAGATGACATATCTTGTGGTGATATAAAGTTCTCTTGCTACATTGATCAATTCATAGCAATGTCTGCATGTCTTGAAAATGACAATTTGTATAAAATTAATGCTCTTAAATCATTATATTATTCTATTTCACCAAAAGATGAATCCAGTAACTTACATATACATAAATAGTGGACTGCTTATAGAATAAAATCTTGCACTTATCAGTACCAAATATTATTCCTGTATTAAATTCCCAGTTAGAATTTTTATTAAATAGTTATTCATGTAGTCAAAATCCTTATCACTAACAATTAGAAACCCACCATACAATCATCGGTTATTTATTTAACCAGAATAAGTGATGTTTTGGGATTCCTGCAAAAAAAAGAAATTAAAAAGGTTCCAAAACAGATCCCTGTGACATAACACAACTTATTTTTATAGTATCTGACTTGGAACCTTGAGCAAAGACTGTTTTCCTCCTGTTAATGATTTCCATTTTCATCTGGTTTAATATATATTATAACTATTAAATAAAGCTCTACGGATTCATGTATAGGGTAGCAGTTTAAAGGCTTTGGTTTAATCTAAAAGAAAAATACAGTGTCATATTTAAGCCTAAATCCATTTCTGATGTAACTTGATTATCAAAATCAGTCATGTTGGTCATTGTGGACTAACCTTGATTAGCCCAACTAGATTATGGACTGTCCATAATTGTGGCTTCCTATAACAGAAACACTAGCACTCTAGAGACCCTCAGCAAAAATTATCCCATTTAATAATCCTGTGCCCAGAACATAAACATTGATGCCTTACATTCCAAAAAGCCATACGACTACCTGTTAAACAAAGAGCAAATCTTTTGCTGACCTCATACATAGTTAAGCCTCTACATTAAAAAGCTTCTACCGCAGTTTCATAAGTTACACCTAGAACCCCTTACTATAACGTGTGAAAGCAATCACATACAGGATGAATGCTATATAATCCCAGAAGTAACCTTCCACAATACACAACACCTCCTGAATAATTCAGATTCTACCGCCTTCTCAAAATTCAGATCTCAACTTAAAGATAACCTACACAAAGAAATCCAATGCAGTCATTTTATTTTTAGTTTACATTAGATACTTCCTCAATAACAAAGGCAGTGTCTCTACTTAATGCTTATTTCACTAGTAAATTTATATACCGAGTTTGTATTCTCTTCAATCTACATCTCTCTCCCCCCTTTTTTATACTTTTTCTTACCTGTTCCCTTCATTATTTCTCTTTGCATATATCCTCAATGTACATTCCTCGCTGTAAGATTTTTCACATATACCTTTCATTCATGTACAAGTAAAGCTTATTCTCTCTGTACATGTTTATTGTATTCCTTTTGCAAGAACTGTCTGATATTGTTGCATTTCATACTGTTGCAACTTTTGTTCATATTGATTTATTTTATTTCACTGTTTATTTGCTGTGAAGTTGATGCTGGCTGAGCTTGAAATTGATTTTTATGGATCAATGCTCTATAGCAATAAAAAAAGAAAATAAATAAGCAAGCAAACAAACAATTAAATAAATAATAAACAAACAGGAATTCAGGACAGGTTGGTAATATGTGATATAAGGACATGTGAAAAAATAAAATATATGATAATAGTATATGCTTGCTCATCTAGGTGGGAAATAGTGAAATGTTTTGAACTGAAATAGTTTGTGTTAAGCAACATGGATATTACATAGCTCCTAGTGAGTATAACATTGAAGAAAAAAAATGACTTGAGAAAAATAACTCAAGGCATAGAAGTATGAAAGGAAGTAATGAAGTATGGAAGAATTCATTCAGGAAGAGATAGATATGTCACATGAAATATTCAGCCAGAAATTCATTACATAATGATGTCTGATGATCCATATGAGATTCGAAGGTGAAGGAAATTTGCGGATTTTACAGACCATTTGGCAAAATGGACAATCATAGGAGCAAAAAAGGAGAGAATAACTGAAGGAAAGGATTTAAAAAGGATAACTATGGCAAACGAATTGTGAAATGAATGACAGTAACTATGGACTAAGCATAGTACAATTTTTTTTATGAAATATGACCAGATTAGTAGAGGAGTATAAATAAAGAAATATATAGTGTATATATGAGAAGTGAGAAAGAAACTGAAGTCCCAAAAACATAAACACACTATAGCAGTACAGGATTACACAGTAATGATAGAAAGAGCCAATAATGAAAGTGAAAAAAGACATTTAAGAAATAATACAGAATAAAAAATAATATTCAAGCAAAAATACTTGTTGAAAATAAGTGAAAAATGACATTTTTAGTATATGATGAAGGGAAAATTAATTTTTCACAGCATAAAAAGTTAAGCAGGAATACATTATGGAAACAATAAAAAAATAGATTAGGAAAACTTATAAGAAAGAAATAATGGAAAATTTGCGTACATGACAATGGAAAGTGATGAAAGAAGAGCATGTAAGATGATTAGGAGTAGAAACATTTGAAAAAAAATTGGGATGAATTATTAAAGAAAATAAATACACTGAGTCTACCTGGATCAGATGAAATAACCTTTTTTTTTTTTTTTTAAGAGAGAGTGATTGAATACATGTAGAGGAATGCAGATTATTTAATAAATATTAAAGTAAGTTTTACAGCCAGTATATGAAAAGACATGAAAAAAGTTATGATGAATTAGCGGATAGGTGATGATGCTAAGGTATAAAGAGGAATTAAAGAAAATGTATCCATTCAGTGGAGTTAAATTTACTATGAAGGTGAACAGAATGGTAAGAAATTGTCAAGGAAAGTGTAAGAGAAGCTGAATGGGATTAACCGAGGTTTATTTTTTTCTATGACTTATAGAAATGATATAGCAAAAATCAAGTATGGATGAGCGAGATGATAGTAAAGGCAGAGGTGGAATGAAAAGCACATGCCTGAGACCGTATAAAGGGAAAAAAGTAAAGGATTAGGGGGTACAATGAAAATACATTTGGTGAATTTTAAGTAGAAGATTACAGAACACAGTGAAATACATTCTGTGAATTTTAAATAGAGAATTGGTGATACAGTAAAAATGCATTCAGTGAGTTTTAAACAGAAGTTTAAGAGATGCAGTGAAATATACTGGATGTATTTTTCCATGCAGAAATGTCTATATATAATGAATAAAATGTAGGTAGCACAATATAAAAAATAAGCAAGGAATGGAAATACTGAAAAAAATAGAAATTGTAAAGTAATGTCAAAAGCAGGTTAACCAGGGTTACAGTTAGCACATATGAGTAAGGGCAAGAATGGGGCTTCACCCACTAACCCTATCCCTGCACTTGCCTCTAACTTGGTTCCTACACATCATGTTACTAAAAACCCTTCCCCTAACAGTATCAGTATACAAGACAAAAGGACACAGAATGCACACTACACCAAAAATGCATAATATCATATCTGTCACCTTACCAAACCTTTATCCTACTTCTAACCTGTGAATGCTCACACATTCACAAACCGCTATAATGAGATCTTATACTTCTTCACAACCACCACCTTTTCAGTCAAATACTCATTTTTCTGGACAGCCATACTTCCCTACACTGTATACAACCTTAATTCCACTATATGTTATGCACACAGTTGAGCATTCAGTCATTTGTACATTTTCTCTTTTCTACAAAATGAGTATTTTACCTTATATAGATGTGAAGGAGGAGGATTTTCTTTTTCGAGAAATAAAATGAAACATGCATTCACAAATGTGGACATGATGATACTAGGAGAGGATGGATAACATGATGTAAAGACATGAAAAGAAGTAATACACAATGCATAGATGAAGGTAGAGAACAAAAATATATATAAAAGGGGAACTAGGCCTGTACATGAAACATTTTGACACTCATTTTTGAAATCACTGGTGTCTGGCTGCCTTGTTTTTCCCCACAAGGTCAGAGATGATATATAAGTACTTGGGATGTGGGGGTTTATTAAGCTTGCATGAACCCTGCAAACTGATTTTTTAAAGTTCTGAAAGCTTCAGCTTTTCCTGTTCTGTGATCAAAAATGTGAGCCAATCACAAATGATTAGTAAGCCTGGCAGAAAGCCTAATAAAAGAGATAACTTGAAAACTGAAATAGATTTGTTATTATATTCTAAGGAAGACAAAAGAGGAGGATCATAGTAAAGGAATTACTAGGTTTCACATATTGCAGCAATCTGAGCATTTGTGGTAACATGAAGACGTAATCACAGAAGGGAATGGTATTAAAAGATTAATGGATTCCTATAGTTCATTGAACCTTTTAAAGAATGAGGGAATACAATTGTGTGTGACACATAAAAGAATAATAGCATTTCACAGAAACTGCAGAATGGTGGGTGCAATACCAAAGAAAAGTATACAATTAAAAAACAACTGAAAAGAAATGGCATACAATTGGACACTTTAAATGAAAAAAAAAACAATGAAAGAATATGAGAAAAGAATATGGAGAGACAAGGTATACATTGTATGTGGAAAGAGAAGTATATCTGCAGGTTAAAATAAAGGATAGATATATACAGACAATACAAAGACATTTATTGAAAGGGGAAAAAGAGGAAGTGTTACCATGTTTAGGAAGAAGTAAAATGGAAGAAAGTGGAATACAGGAAACCAAGATAGTTAAAGGAGTTTTTGGTACAGCCGAAAGAAAACAATTTGTGACAGAATATCTGAAGAATACGTATATGAGAAAAGTAAATACAAGTTAGATGGGATTTGAAAACAATAGAGGAAGATGACAAGAATATTTTGGAAAAGGAAATGAAAACAGAAGACTTGAAAGCAGCCCTAAACGTATGAAAAATTAAAAGTGCACCAGGGTATGATGGAACAGCATACACGTGTGAAAAATAGAGATGCTGTAGGAAGAGACTATGTACTTTTATAGAAGTGATACAAGAATGGCTGAATGAAGGATTGTAAGATGAAAAAAATACTGCTTAGGGTAATACAAAAAGAGATATTTATAAATTACAGAAGTAGAAGCCAGTTATGAAAGGCAATGCAATACTGACCATAAAAAGAGAAAGAGGAGCTGAATGGATTAGTAAGATTTATTATCTTGTATATAGTATATGTAGAGTGGCAGATGCAAATAGTTCTATAATAAAATAAATATCTGCCTTGAGAAGAATAAAGTTCTGGTTACGAGAAAGGGTAGTATATATATATATATATATATATATATATATATATATATATATATATATATATATATGTATGGCTTTATTATTTATTGCTGTAACATTGTTAAAATGTAAATATTAACAATAATATTGATAACTGATAAACATAAAGTACTTCTATTGTTTTGAACAAGTGCCATGGAGTTTCTACATGCACTTAAGCTACCAATTCAGGCAGATGCAATCTCAATTTAACTTTTCATTTGAATGATGGCATACTCAGGAGTCCAACACCCCAAATGCCGCACTGCAGTGCTTGTGCTGATAAGGCAGTATAAGTACTTGGTGTTGGCAATAGAAAACACAGACCTCTGATCTTCCAACATAACAATCGAAGTGTTCAACCTGTTAATCACCTGATGCAGTGGACCAGTCCATCACAGAATGCACATTCTCATTTACTTATGCAATGCATACCCCTTTTTAAAAAGGTGCAACACAGTTATCCTATGTCCATCATTTCTTCAAATGATTAAGAAAGGCATTATAATAATAAATAGAAACAGATGTAGCATATTATTTAGGAAGCTATTACATTAATAAATATAATGAGTTTGATTACACCTCTTTCAAAAAAATTCAGTAGAATTGTTCTAGCAAGGCATGCGTATAACACATGCATGAGACAATGAACACTTTGATAAACATTCTCTGTTGCTTTTTAGAGCAGTTTTTTATTTATAATATATCAAGTGTGAATACTTCTTAGGCCTCCTGAAGTGTGCATGCTTGTGCTCTGTTTTTTTTTTTTTTTTAATGCATTATTTCAGTATCCTGAAGCTGTGACGGTCAATTTTATTTTATGTCTTTGGTGAGACTGCCATATCTTGAGTACTGCTGATGTCACTGAAGCTGCTGGTGTTTACAGTCATTATAAGAACTCTCCAGCTGTGAGACCTTCTTAGACTTGACACCATGCTGAGATTCTTCATTTCCTTGAGATGGAAAATTAAAGTCAGTACTGACTCCGCCTAGCAAAGACAGCATCTTCATAGCTCATTTTCTGTGAAGACAGAAACTGCATAATTCTGTTTTGTTCTGTAAGGCAATTTCCACCTATCCTCACTTCTTGTCTCAGTTATGGTTCATTCTATATACTTCAAAATCTGAGCCTTTTAGCATAATATCATTTTTGATAATACAATTTAATAGTCACTGTTTCTTGCATTTGTCCATCCTACACTCTTTTCAAAACATGGATTATTCCAACCTCATCCTTTTAATGTAGAAACAATTTCAGTACCTCCTTCATAAAATAATTTCTGTTTTCTATGATTTATCATCAGTAATTCTGGAATATTGCCTTGGTTTTCTTGTAACAGCAAAGAAACAGTAGAAGGTAGCTTACATTTCAGTATATTTCCTATAAGTAATAGCACAGGATCATAGGAAATATAAGCAAAGACCACTTGCATCTTGCCAATACCAATTCTCATTGTGTACCCCATCCCCATCCTCATTGTGTACCCCTATATCCATTCCCATTGTGTACCTCTACACCCATTCCCATTGTGTACCCCATACACCCATTCTCATTGTGTACCCCTAATACCCATTCTCATTGTGTACCCCTACACCCATTCTCATTGTGTAGCCCTAATACCCATTCTCATTGTGTACCCCTACATCCATTCCCATTGTGTACCCCTAATACCCATTCTCATTGTGTACTCCTATAGCCATTCTCATTGTGTAGCCCCCTTTTCAGGAAGAGCAAATTACATCCTGGAGTAAACGTATCAGTATCCATCCAAACACCCAGGTTTATTTTAAAAGGTACTAGGGTATCACTTTAATTGACAGCAAATGTCTGATCCAGAGGTGGAGTTGAAGCTGGGAAATACATTTAAGTCTCCAGCACATTTTTGTTTATGTGTTGGATGAGATTTAAACCCTAGTTCGAGCATTTGTAGAGCTATTCGACTAGCAAAAATGTAGGTGCTTAAGATGGATGGGGGCCCTAATTGCATGGAATTCATGATGTAAACTACCCCAAAAGAACCTCTAAGAAACCAGGTAAAGGAGTAGTGCTGAAAGCCTTTTCTGGTAGCTCATGGACTTTAGGCCAACAGTCTTCTCGATTAGGATCCTCTGCTGATGGTCCAGTTTCTTAACATCTCTAACAAGGTACATCCTGCAGAGACTGTTATACCCAGTAATTGGTTTCATTAGGACTGAGGACAGAGAGATAATAACTTATTGTGACCTAGAGGATATACATTTAGATATTTGTTGTGCTAAATGGAAGGATTTTCTGGCTATCGTTACTTAAGAGTGGTCAAAGGAGAGGGAATTATCAAACCAGGTTCCAATATCCTAGGTTTAATTATCATTTTAGAGTGAGGTATTTCCTATACTGTGCATTGAGGAAGAGAGTTGTTTACCAGTTTTATGTGTAATTTTAGCCCTTGTAAATACAACAGTTGTTTATGAGGGTTATTTCTTGTTTTAATGACTTGGTATCAGAAGTAGCTTTTCCAGTAATGCCCAGGTTGCAGTCATCTGCAAAATTAGAGAACTAAAGATCCTGCTTCCTTGTCTGGAGAGCAGATATTTAGATGTTGAAAAGGTGGGTTTGGTCTGGAGATCAGATATTTAGATGTTGAAAAGGTGGGTTTCCAATACTGCATGTCTCTAGTTATCATTGTGCTTTTTCAAGGAGGTGCCTGCTACCTTTAGTTTATGGGGTCTCTCTCTCTCAGCTAGTTGGCAATCCATCTTATGACATATGGTGATATTTAAGACATTTAGTTTATTGACAATGACAGCCTGAAGCTTTTCTGATGGTGCATGTTGTATTTTACAGTATGTGGTATAGTGTGGAATATTTTATCCAATTCCAGATAAGCTGTCTCAACAGAATAGCCACTGACAACAACCTGTGTGGCCTTCTCAATGAAGTCAGCTAGACTGAGTAGTCAGGGTCTGGTGCTGGTCTAGTTTGATAAGGTTTTTGATATCATAGTTTAGGAGGTCAGGTATGAAGCATTCCACAGGTTTGCAAATCAGACTAAGCAGGGTAATGGGTCAGTAGTTTCTGGGTCTGTAAGTGGGGTCTTCTGAGTAGAGACATCCATATTGCAGTTCACCATACATCACAGACAAATCCTAAAGCTATGTTCAAGTTAATAAAGTTAAGGATGGGTCCCACAAGAGCATTTTTTCAGCTATTTACCAGACATCGAGGTATTTAGTAGGCCTTGTGGAAGTAATATTTTTTATTTTTAGAGTACCTTCTGTACATGTTTCTTTGATATGTTAGAGGGTGTAAGAGATTCAGAATTTTCTTTAAATTAAGATAGCTGTTTCAGGGGTAAAGTCTGCACTAAATTTACTGGCTAGTACCATTTATTATATTTACAGGGTCTTAGTGGGTGGTGCCATCTTGGATAAGCTCATAACACTATGGGGTATTATTTCTTATTTTTCTAACACAGCTAAGTAATCATGACCTGCCTTATTGCCCTGATAACAGCTTTTAGTTCTTTACTGAAGTTCTTTATGCATTCTTTAATATGAGGAATTCTAGGTCTGTTGCATGATTTAGGATTTTTTAATCTTGCTAACTCATAAGTACTTTCTGGGATACTGATCAGTGAGAATCTTAAGAAGCACAGCCTTACATTCCCATGGTAGTTTTTAGCCCTTATATTTTGCATACAAATAAGCCATAGATAGGCAGAACAAGAATATGTTGAGATATTTACATGTTCCTCCTATCCATGTGGGACATGGGTGTGAAACCAAGGGTGGAGTTGTGATTACCTATTCATTCTTTCAAATTATACACAGACAAGGACACATTCAGTAAAATAATACTGGTCAAAAAACAAATGGTTCTGCCACCAATTCCACTTAACAACACTTGAAACTTGAAAACTTTAATAAAATATACGATGATAAGATAAAATAAAATAAACACACTGGCTCATAAACCGGATAAGCGCTTTTGGTGTAATACCTTTTTCAAATCCTAAATGTTTGCCAGTGAAACTTCCTCTTAAATACCTTCATTTCCTAGTGTTCACTCACTTAGATGCATTTAGTAACCATAGCAGCATACACACCCTTCTAATTATGACATTTTGAGTGCTGAAGAGCTTTCCCTTTTAGTGCAGGGTTTAAAGGGACAAATACATTCGGACCTGATGACTGATCTGATTGCAAATTCATTATCCACTTCATCTCTTCAATTTCTGTTCAGTTTACTAAATCCCCACCTCTTGGTATTGCATGAAGCCTAGTTAGTGCCATGAACTTGAAGGAATGACTGTCATTTATATTAATAGGCATATAAAGTGCATAGCTGGTAACTTCTTTTCTTATGTCAGATAAGTGCTTTAGGATATGTTCCTTGAGCATTTGATTAGTTTTGCCTATGTAGTATGCCTTGCAGTGACTGAAGGTTGCCACATAGATAATGTTCTTACTCTGACGGTTTGCAAATCCTTCAAACTTATAGTTACTCTTAGTCATCAGGTCTGAATGCATTTGTCCCTTTAAAACCTGCACTAAAAGGGAAAGCTCTTCAGCACTCAAAATGACATAATTACAAGAGTGTGTATGTTGCTATGGTTACTAAATGCATCTAAGTGAGTGAACACTAGGAAATGAAGGTATTTAAGAGGAAGTTTCACTGGCAAACATTTAGGATTTGAAAAAGGTATTATACCAAAAGCGCTTATCCGGTTTATGAGCCAGTGTGTTTATTTTATCGTATCATCATATATTTTATTAAAGTTTTCAAGTTTCAAGTGTTTTTAAGTGGAATTGGTGGTAGAACCATTTGTTTTTCGAGTTTTATATCTTGGTGTCCTCTGCCTTTGGTGACGCTACTTACTACTTCTTTGTTTGCCTAAAATAATACTGGTCTGAAGAAGTGCCTTGAGCATGAAAGTGAGAGGTCACTTGAATGGATATTTATGATACCACTGGACATGAGAAAGTGTAATAGGTCTGTCAGAATATGGTCTGTTAAAGTTCTATACCCACGACAGATGTCAATTTCAGTGGTCTGTCTAATACTGTGAAGAGTAGTGCTTGGACAGGTGCATACTGAAAGGGGCATTACACACAATGATTGGCCTAATGACTGCCAAGTACAGATGGACAACTACATCCCTGGAACGAGATGCAGCATCTTTACATGCAAACTGTGCAATGAAAAAGGAGTCCCTTAGAATGGTGGATACATGGTAATGAATGAAGTTCATTGCTGACCTAGGTTGTCAGATCCTAAACTGTGGGATTGAGTTTCTTAGCGTGATGTCAATGTGATAGTTATAAGGTGAGCCATGTTAAGTGAAGGATACATTTACATACTTCTTGACATGTCCATAGTTGTGACACCAACTATTTGTTTATGGCACGCCCTCCAGAAGGATCTTGGTGTCTTCTGGGGAGATTATCATGGCAAAATGGCTTGCATTTATCTTCAAACTTAACAAGCCACAATCCCTTAAGATTAGTTTTGACCTCCAAGAAGTAAATGCCAAAGACAAGTGGCCCCAGGACTGAACCCTTGGTACACTGCTAGTGACATGTCTTTTGCAAAAAGTAAAGACAACCACTCTAACTCACTCGGTACTATTTGTGAGCCATTTTGCTATCCAATGTATTACATCGGGATTGACATTTAGTTGGAAGAGATTACATATGATAGCTGAGTAAGGAATGGCACTGAATTATTTTGCAAGATCTAGATATATGGTTTGTATTGTTTTGCCATCATCTATTGTTTCAGTGATCTTTATCAAAGACTTAATTCAGGTTAAATTAGGCAGGACCTGCCCTAGATAAATCCAAACTGGATTGGACTAGGAGCCTGTAGGTTACTAATGGCCATATAAGTCAATAATAATCCTTTCATTATCCTGGTCAGATGTGTGGGCCTATAATTACTTGCCTCTGTTGATTCCTCACCTTAGTACAAGGGAGTCACTATTGTTGTCCTCCATTCATCCACCATGAAGCCTGGTTTGAGGCAGATATTGAATAGCTTCTGTAGAGGATTAGTCAAGTCAAGTTTCAGGCTGACCTGTAGATAGTCAAGTATGCTATCTAGCTTCATAGATATAGTGTCTTTGGCCTTAGACTGTGCAATGAGAAATTATTCTTATGAGTTAGAGAGGGTTAGAGGTGTGGGTATGTGATCTGAGAATACTAGAAGGAAGAGATGAGTAAAGCTTGAGCTAAATTTGTCTGCTAGAAGATTGACTATGTCCTCTGGAACAGAGTATGTGATATTTACTAATAACTCAGCACAATGTTGGGCATTGTTTCTGATATGTTTAACAAAATTAAATAAGGCTTTGTTGTTATTCTTCATCTGGATGGCGTTTTACATTACATCTGGCTTTGGTTGATTTGATTAGGGTCCAGAGTTCCCTATTTAGTTTAGGGAAAAAATTTTGATATCCTGAGAGTATGATTTATTTTTCCACAGTCTGTTTATAGTTGGGATGTATTACAGGGTTTGTATTTGCATTTGGCAATGTATTTATTTCTTAGGGGGACATATGTATTTATTCAGGTATTTAAATGTACAAAGAATTTGACTGTGAAGGATTTGCCATAAGCAGTGGGGTCATCAAAATAAGGGGATTTTGAATTTAGCCAGGTCATCACTCAGTTCTAGTAGATTAGCCTTCGCATAATCTCTTAATACCATAGTATTAGAAAATGCAATAGGTTTTAGTCTTATGGTTAATATAACTGACATGTGGTCTGATTTCACCAGGGAGGAGGTTATAATTGGTGGGGGTTAAAGCTGCCTCTTATTCTTAAGAACCAAATACAGGACTTTATCATTCTTGGTTGGGATGAGGAATAAATGGCCCAAGGAGTTTATATTGACGAAGTCCAGAACTCTCTGGGCATACAAGTGTAAATCTTGAGGTTTATGGAGGGATAGCTGAAATCTTCCAGAAGAATGATGTTTGGCTTAAAACATAGGACTCCACACTAGTTGGGTATGAGGCATGGACTGTGGGTGACATAGATGGGTTCCTATAGTCAACAAAACTGGTTATCATATCAAAGATAACAGTAAGTTGGAGGTGGAGGAGTTCTGGGTCATTACCTTGAGTAATGAGTCTGAAGGGGACATGTTTTTCTTGGAGAGACTGCCTCCTTTATTGTTTATTTATTGGCATTTGTTGACTGGAAAAGTCCACTGGGTCAGGAACCCATTTTAAGTTGAGGCCCAGGGAGATAAGCTCCAGTTACCAAACAAGATTATTACAATGACAAAGCATTAACAATAATAGAACAGTGATAAGAATGACAATTTATTGACAAAAATGAGAATTTAGTATATAAGTACACTGTAGATTTTTTTTTATACAGTCACGTAGGGTGTAGGTATTAAATATGTAGTAATTTATTGGAATTACATTCAGTCTTTTATGACAGTACTGTTTGTGGGAATAATATCAAAAGCTACCAATCTATTCATTTAAGCACTGTGGTAGAAGAGAGGTTAGTAGTGTAAAACAACTGGTAGTAAGAGATAAGACTGTGAAAGAAAGAAGATATACGATGGTGAAAGAAAATATAGATTATTTATGTCATGAAGTTAAAGATCATAGTTATTTTGGCAGATGTAAGTTAGGAACTTAAGAGTCTGAGTATTTGACAGGGTCCTAGGATTGGTTCTATGGTAGTCTATAGGTATGGCTACAAAGGCAGATTTGGTTGTTAAGAAAGTGGGTTTTTAAGGCAGTTTTGAAGGTTTTTGTGGAATCTAGTTGTGTAATGGGGGGTGGGTTATTCAATAATTTTGATATGGAGTGGGAGTATAGGCTTTGCCCAGCCTTTTTACTGGGTTTGGATACACATAGGAGATGCTTACTGATGGACCAAAGATTCCTAGAAAGGATATAGGTTTGTAGGATATCTTGAAGTGTGGGGCAGTTTTCTGGGTTATATATTAGTTTGTGAGCATAAATGAGTTGAGTGTAGTAAAGGTAATGGGGGAACTCAAACCAGTTTAATTCTTTCATGGCTTGGCAATGATGTGTGCGATTTGTTAGGCCGGTGGTATATTTTGCAATTTTATAATAGCATGATTGTAATTTGTTACTGAGAGATGTGTGAAGGCTGGTAGAAGTGGGGGGGGCTGTAAAGGAGGGAGGGGAGTAGGAGGGTATTTGCCAGCTTTGTTCTTGTAAGTTTATCTATGAAGAATTTGTGTCTGCAAAACTTACCTAATTTGAAATGTTTTTTTTTTTTTTTTTTGTTTCATTCTATTAGGTATATGTTGGTCAAAGGATAGTTTGTAGTCTATAGCAATACCTAGTAATTTTGCAGAGTGCACTACTTCTATTTCAGTCTTGTTTTGGGAGTAAATTATAAAATCTCGTGAAGGTGGTTTTGTTGAGAATATTAATTTTTTTATTTATTTTATTTTACATTTGTTGACCGGGATAGTCCGAATGGATGCATGTCCATTTTCAGCGGAGGCCCGGGGAGAAAAGCTTCAAGGAATAGCAAATCATCATAACATGTCACATATTACAAATAACAAATATATTATTTACAGAGATTAGGTGGGCAGACAATACAAATTACATATAGAATATTTTCAGTGATTAGAAGAGCAAACATTATAACAAACCATTAGGTAGTGTTATTCAGTGAGAGAAAATCGGATAAAATTACATAATAACTTAATTTTTTTTAAGATTTAGTAATAATTGTGCTTTGTTATGCCATGTTTCTGTTGTTGAGAATACATGCTGTGTTAGTTTTAGAGTATCTCGGAAGTTATTAGAGGAGGACATGATGGTGGAATTGTCTGCATGTTGGATGAGTGAACTTTGAAGGGAGACTGTGTGGAAATTATTTATAAATACATTAAAAAGCAAAGGTCCGAGAATTGACCCTTGCGAGAGACCAGTCTTACTGACCAGGTAACCACATTGATGGTTTTGCCATCTCACAGATTATTGTCTATTATCCATGTAGTTAGTGAACCAGGTAAGTCTATTTTTGGAGCGTCCTAGGGTTGCTAGTTGCTGAATTAGTTTAGTATGTGACACTGTGTCAAGAGATTTGGACAGGTCTACTAAGACAATGGTTGTTAACAGACTGGTGTCCAAAGCTTTGATCACAGTGTCTGTAAATGAAAGTAAGACTGTAGTGGTACTGTGTGGAGGACAAAAGCCATATTGAGTAGGAGCTTGGAGATTATTGTCGGTGAGGTGTTTTAGTAGTTGAGAGTGTATACACTTTTCTGGTATTTTTGATAATGGAGAGAAAATGGAAATGGTTTGATTGTTAGTTAAATCGTTGGTACTGCCACCTTTATGAAGTGGAGTTATTATGGACTTCTTCCAAATTTGAGGGATGTAGATTCAGAGACAGAGTGACTAATTTGAATACTAATAGGGTAGACTACCGCATCTGCACTTAGTTTCAAGTATTCAGAAGGAAGGTTATCTGCTGAGAGGGAACATGGTTTTAGATGCTTTAGTTTAAATATTTTAGTGGTGAGTACTGGTTTTACGAAGAAAGTTAGTGATTCTGGGAGGTTATTAGTGACATGACTGTAGAGTGGAGGATACAAGCTGGCTCTCTCTTGAGAAGCATTAAAGGTACTTAACGTATTGATAGGATATGTATTTGTTGTTGGAGGTGGTTCTTTAACAAGTTTAAGAATGATATCTATAAAGTTGGTGTTGAAAATGTGTGCTATCTGTAGTGATTCTTTGTCTGGGAATGATAATGGGTTTTGTTTGGTTCCTGGACTGAGGAGAGAAGATACAGATTTCCAGAATTTTTAGGGGTTGATTCTTTGACTAGATAATTGTGTAAAAAAAGCTTTTTTTTGACATTTTTAATTTATTTCTTTGCTGTATTACGGAGTTGTTTGAAATTAATTTAATTTGCTTGGTTTTTATTATTGCCCCATTCTTTCCAAGCCTGGTCCCTAGAGAGAAGAATTAGTTAGCTGGTTTTGTAAGCCATGGAGCATGATTAAGTCTTGTTCTTTTATAAACAATGGGGCTAAACTATTTAGAGTATCAAGGAAGACCTTGTTAAAATAGTTTACAGCTTCTTCTAAAGGTAATATTTTAAGTAGAGTCCAATTTTGGGCTTTTAGTGAGCTAACAAAGGATGTTTGGGTGAAGTTGGTTAAGTTTCCAGATGCTTTGTAAGAATCAGGTTTTGGAACTGGAATTTGGGTTCTGTATATAAAAGGAGGAAAGTTGGGCGGCCACGGTGGTGCAGTGGTTAGCATTGCCGCCTCACAGCAAGAGGTTCTCCGGTTCGATCCTCGGCTGGGGTGCCTTCTGTGCGGAGTCTGCATGTCCTCCCTGTGGTCGCGTGGGTTTCCTCCGGGTGCTCCGGTTTCCTCCCACATCCCAAAGACATGCTGCAGGTGGATTGGACACTCTAAATTGGCCCTAGGTGTGTGTGTGAGTGTGCCTTCTGTGGAAGGTTGGGCGCCGGGCTGGCAACTCGACACCGTAAAACCCCACTGCCATTCAATGTGCGGACAAGGTGATCCGCTGTGGCGACCCCTAACCGGGAAAAGCCAAAAGAAGAAGAAGAAGAAGATATAAAAGGAGGAAAGTGGTCATTTAAGGTGTCTGGGAGGGTACCAGTATTTGAGTAGTTGCGTGGGTCAGAAACTAGGATCCAGTCCAAGGCAGATTCTGGTTGGTTGTTTAGGACATGGGCAGGGTTTGTGACAATCTGAGTTTATCCATTGAGGTTAATAGCATGTTCTGGGGAGTTAGAAATTAAGCTTTGCCTCCTTTAGTGCCTTTGTCTGATGAGGTAGGCCTATAAGTGTGATAGACACTGACACCCTGCATTGCTGGGACGCTATCATTAGTCTCGAGCCAGGCCTCTCTGATGATGTTATCAAAGTTTTCCAGAGTAAGTAGTGGATGTCAGTGCTCCTAACATTCAGCATCAACATCTTAATTTTATCTGGATTGATTACTCATGTTGGAAGCTTTAGAAGATGGACATTTCCTGAAGAGGCACTCTGAGATGGATAGGTATTTGGATAATATATGAACGCCTTGGATGGAGAGAGATACAGACCATCCTTGGCAAAGTAGTTGGGATGGTTTACCATCTCTTCCCAGGCTGATATATATTGTACCTCCTTAGAATGACATAAGTACCTGAGCAAGTTGTTGAAATCAATAAACGTTTGATTGTATTTCAGCCTCATTTTTGGTGATAGAAGAATTTTGCTCATGGATAGGCTCATACTAGCCTCAGACACATATTCTGAGAGGTTCGTATAGTGCAGGAAGGTAGGTTTGAAATCATTTACACCCACATGTACTATGACTGTGTCATATGTGTACTTATTGAGCAAGGACCTGAATGCTTGTGTTATGTGGCAAATCCTGGTGCCTAACAGGCTAATCACAGTGATTACCCCTTTGCACAGCCTGGTGAGTTGTACATCTGTTGTCTTTCACTATGGAGTCATGCATGACTATGATATTAGATTGTGTGGAGGTTTGACATGGGTTTTTGAACTGAGTCAGTGTAACTCCTAGATGTATGCTTCATGGTGGTCACTGCATGTGACGTGTATTTGAGAGTTTGCTGGGGGGGGGCTTGTTTCTCAGGTTAAATTTACAATGTCTTTGTGGTTTAGCTAGGGTACTTTTAAGATCCCAGCTTATGTATGCCTTTATTTTTGGTCTGAGTTTTTATGCCATATTTAGTGATGGGTTACATGGTACTCAGAACCTGCTTACAAATTTTGGGTTCGTGACAGTGCTCTGCTTCCAGCTTACTAATTTTGGGTTCGTGACAGTGCTCTGCTTTCAATACTATTGTACAGCTACACATCTCACATACCATGTCTGAAGGTTTAAGGAGGTGGTTATCAGTAATGATAGGTTCATAGGTTGGTACTAGGCTATTGGTTCTAGGGCCTATACAAGCCTAGCCATAACAATTCCCTGGCTATTTCTTCCTACAGTATTTACTTCCCTGGACCCCAGTCTAGCACGGCGACTGAGGTGATCCCTGGGGTGAATTTCCTATCTCCCATACAATCATCAAGGTTCCTTTTGAAGAGGGCCAGAGAGGCACTCTACTTGACATGCATGGGCAGTCTATTCCAGAGTCTGGGGAATCTCTGGGTCAGGAACCTATCCCTCCAGCAAGATTTGTTCATTGTGATGACAAAGTTTAGATCCCTGGAGCATGTCTCTCTGAGGGATTGGGATTTCTTTAAGTGTAGTATGCCCAACAGCTCTGGGTTTGACATGGCCTTGTATGTTAAGCAGAGCTCGCCTCTGAGTAGACGATACAGATGATACATTGTCTAAGGATGCCCATTTCATCCAGGGTTGAATAGTCAGAAAATGCAAATCAGTCTTTCCTAGTGCTTACCAATGTGTGCTGAAACTGTGTTTTGACTATGAGTATGGAGTTGATTTACCATTAATGCTATTTGTCTAAAGCAAACAGTCTCAGACTACACAGGAAGTGCAGCAAGCAACCCAGTGAGAACCAGGGTCTCTTCACACAACTACTGACTATTTAACTTAGAGCTATACATAGTACTTGAGGTGCAATATCACTAAATACTTGAAGTCAAAAATCAAAATAGGGCAAATTACCTTCACAAAGAAGCCAGTCACCAGTGGAGTCCCACAGGGATCTATGCTGGGACTTCTGCTGTGTTGCATCGACTTCTCTGAAGTAAAAGACAATACAAAAGACCTGTGGCTGAGTAAGTTTGCAGATGACTACAAGCTTAGACTAGTCATTAAATATAAAACTGACTTAGCCATCCTGCAAGAAGGTTTGTCCCAAATAAATAAGTGGTGTCAAAATCGTGGGAATGAAACCAAACACCAAAAAAATGCATTAATGTATTCTTTGGGAAGTCATCTACACCAGGGTACTACCATATTGACCAGTCTCATACAAGAACTGATCCAGTTCTTCATGATTTGCAAACTTATGTGGGCAGTGACCTAATTTTTGACCAACATATGTCCATTGTTATAAGAAAGTCCTTTTATATTGTACAGCTTATGAAGAAAGGAACAAAGGAATTGTGCCTCAATTTAGGGATGTCTTTGTTTCCCTCTACTCAGACCTCATTAGCATAATCATTGAGTATGATGCCCATTTGACATGTATCTGTTCAGACATATACAACAAATGTAGCACCATAGAGATAACTTACTAAAAGGATGCAAGGCCTAAACAGTATGTCCTACATGGACCAACTCAAAGCCCTGTCGCTATGCTCATTATGTTACAGACTGCTAGAGGTGACCTGAGTCTGGTATACAAGGCATCCTCAACTCAGTACTGATGGATTTACTGCACATCAGCTAGTCAAATGGCATCAGAAAAACAGAGCGGTTTGGAGAGACAGGTATATCTCACTGAGGATACTGCTGCTGTGGAATAAACTCCACAAAGTTCATTCTTGTCTATTTTCAAGTGCAACTTAGATCTACAGATGGGAAATAGAACATTTACCACAGGACTGCCTTCTATACTGCTAATGGTCAGATGCAACTCCTAAGTTCTTTATTCCATGCATGAGTCTACTCAAATTATCTATGGTATGACCAAAGTTTTTATCATTAGAGGTATTATATAATAATTGACCATGGAATTGGTAGGGTCAGTCTATAACCAAAAGATATTGTTACTTCTAGCACAAAAAGGGAAATTAGTTAGGCTTAACATGGCCTACAGGGGCAGCTAGCCTAGAACTTACCTATGAATATATGTACTACCCTTTCACATCTCTATTTCTCTAATGGTAACAAGAATTAGACATATGTTTACATTCCAGTTTTTCCTGTAAAATTCTTTCAATTTCTGACTAGCAGATTGAAGCCCATTATAGGTTCATAGTTGTGTACTAGGCTAATGGCCCTGGAGCCTTTACAAGCCTAGCCCATATGATTACCCCGGCATCATGCCACCCAACCTTAATTCCCAGTGCCTCTGTTGAGTAGACCCCACTGGAGTGATACCTGGGGTGAATTTTCTATTTCACATCCACTCATCAAGATTTTTCTTGAAGAGGGCTAGTGAAGTACTCTGCTTGACATGTATGGGAAGTCTATTCCATAGCATGGGCAGTCTCTGGGTTATGAACCTGTCCCTCCAGCATGTTCTGTTGATTGCGGTAATGAGGTTGAGGTCTCTGAAGTATGTGGTGTGGAGGGATTGGGATTTCTTTAGGTGCAGCATTTCTAACAGAGCTGGGTTAGACATGGCTTTGTAAGTCAAGCAGAGATCGCCTCAAAGTAGGCGATATGAGACACAGAATAGTTGGAGTTTTTTGAGTCTACCTATATAGGTACTTTTGCAGCCTCTCCAGTTGCTGCAGGTGTCTAGTGAGGTACATGCCAAATGGGGCATTGTACTAGATGATTGACCTAATGAGGGAAGAGTAGAGGGAGACAATGACCTCTTTCTTCCTGGATGCAAAACTCTTAGTAATAAGATGTGCCACATAGAAGGACTTTCTGACCACAGTGGCAATTTGGTGTTCAAAAGAGAGGTTGCTGTCAACCTGTGTTCCCAGATCTCTTATAATGCCTTCTGTGGTCAGTGGGCTACCATCGATGTGGTAATTCATGGGAACCGGGTTTTTCCCAAAGGGGATGACACATTATTTGGGATTGAGCTTAAGGCCATGGTTCTAACACCAGTCGTTAGTCTCAGAGGCCTTTCTGTAGGATGTCAACATCATTTGGGGAGTTAATAATAGCTCCCAACTTGCAATCGTCTGTGAATTTTGTCAGCCAGAGTCCCTTTGTATTGGCCTGGACTTCAGATAAGTAGATACCAAACAGGAGAGGACCCAGTACCAAACCCTGTGGGACTCCAATCGTGACTGGTCAGCAGTCTGACTTGGAGTCAGCTACTTTCACACTGTGGGTTCTATCTGTGACCCAGTTTGCAAAATAACTTCCCAGAAGTACATTATTCCCTGATAACACTTCCTTCACAGCATTTGCTGCACTATGGTTTCTTTCAATTGTTTGACCTTTGGGAACATGAGGTAATAATTTACATAAAAAGGTAATGCTTGTCTTGGTACTGAATAACCTACTATGATCAATGGATGACTCAGTACATTTTATGAACTTGGTTCTCATGTTGTACTCTTGACTACAGAATGCATCACAGCTCTCTGTATTCGTTTTTCTTTGTGATCGGACAGCTTTTGCAAATGAAGTATATAACTTCCTATTTGCTTACATTTCGCAATACCTAGGTGTGGTTTGTATATCTTTTTAACATCGCTTCTCTCAGTTGGATTTGTAATTACTACTTTACCTAGTTTAATCAACAACCCTTGTATATATGAAATGTCATATGCCCGAATGTCTGACATGCTGACATCTCACTGGCCATCCATTCATTGCTGTTTCGTTTTCACTCATTTCATATAGTCATTCATTCTCTGATTTCCTGCTTTGCTTACCTCAGGGTCACATGTGCACAAGAACCTATACCAGCTCTCAATCGGTGGTACAAATTCTGTAAAGGGCAATAGTCCATGACAGGATCACACACACACACACACACACACACACACACACACACACACACACACACACAGACACACACACAGACACAGACACATGCACGCACGCACACGCACACACACACACACACACACACACACACACACACACACACACACACACACACACACACACACACTTATGTTCCCACAGAGTATAAATCTAGGGCAACTTGGGGGATTCCCGGTTCACCTACAACACATATTTTGGATGTGGAAGTAAACTGGAACAAGCAAAAATTTTTATAGATGCAGGGATGACATACTAATTGTTAACAGAACACAGCCCAGTTATGAACAGAACTAGAAAACCACGCACTTGTCAGGCAGCAGTGATAAGCTCCGTATCACTATGGTGCCCTACAGCTTCTTTTAATAACTGCATTTCTTTATCTCTTCTAGTACATTTCTTATCTTATTCCTTTTATCAGCTATGTCAGCTAGTCTGGGAATAAACCAATCAATTTCCAGATCCTTCTCTAACATATTTTCTTTCTAATCTTTTACCTAATCCCTGATTACTATATCTACCTATTTGCATGTGCTTTTCTGGCTTATAATGAGCCTTAAGATGGCATTGTTTTAGTATAACTGCATTCTATGCCATCCAGCTGATGTTTTTTGCTTACTTTGAAGTTTTTTGTGATCTGATATAACTAATACTGATTGCTATAAATATAGTCATGGAAATGTTTACAGCCATAAACAATAACCTCCCTAAAATGTTTCAGTCACTTAGTGTGCCCTGCATTATATGCAAGAAAGTCTTCCCTTATTTACCCTCATGCTTCACTAAAGCCTAATGACTGTTTCTCCTTCTCAGGGTCCCTAAACTCCTTCAAATTTTAAGGTATCCACCCTTCTATCTTGCAAACACCACCCTAAAGTGTATCATTCTTCTGACTCTATCAGTTCTATTAGCCTACAGCTATTCTATCATTTCTAATATCTACCTTCATCTTTTGATGGACCTCTCAATATATAGCCTTTTCTAACTTTTCTACCAAATGACCTTCCCTTGCTCCCCTGTTAATTCCCAGTTTATGCAAATTATCTCAGGAAAATGTATCTCCCTTGTTCTAATTTGTATGTTTACTGCCATCACATACCTCCACAACCAAAAATAAACTATAAAACAAAAGAAAAAATACTTAAAGAATAAAGGAGAACAAATGACCCTCAAATCAAAGTTAACAACAAGGAGATGTCAAAGAATTTAAGCAATACCAATCAGAAAACAAAGGAGGATTTTGGACTTAGACTAGTATTAGAAGCAAAGGATAATTACAAACCCTTCTTTAGCTATGTCAATAAACCAACACCATCCAATGTTGCTCAGAATTCAAAATGGCATTATCTGCTCAGACCCAGTGGATATTGCCAACAAAGTAGTAAACAAATTCAGTACAAACTTCACCCTAGAGACATTTTTCCAAAGCCCATTTATCCCTAAAGATCCCCACCCCCACTATCATTAAAAACATATACAGAAAGTGACTAAAAGTATATCCTCCATGGGACCTGATAATTTGCCTGGCTGATTAATAAATGTTAACTAAGCAGTCATGGACAGAGCTGCTCCTTAAACTATTCAACCTGAGCCTAGGCAGTGGCTTTGTCCCTGAAATCTGGCACACAGCAGGTGTGAAGCCACGTCATGGAAGTGGCCTGACCACTGACCCCTGAATCTACAGACAAGATACATCTGCAAAGCCAACAAACATATCATAACTGACCTGACTACTATTAAGAACCTTATCAAGCTAGATCCTCAGCAGTTTGACTTTTCCAAGGGTAAAGCCTGCTCAATGGTTAACGTCTTTAAAATGGAAACACAGACTACTGACGGTAGTCATGCTGTACACATAGCAAACCCAGCCTTGTCCAAAGCACTGGATACCATTACTCATAATAGCATTGTAAAGAACTTAGCCGCATTTGAAGATGGATAGCAAATTTGCTAAAAGACAGAATTCTTGAAGTGAGGGTAGCAGATGCTTCCTCATAGACCATGAAGGTGACCAGTGGTGCTCTGCAGGGCTTAGCACTAGGACCTCTGCTGTTTGGGATCTACTCCAGATCATGAACTGAGATCTCTGTTTAACAATGTTTAAGGATTACTATAAACTAGGAAACAACGTAAAAACGGACTAGCCGCAAACTCAGGAACAAACTGAAAACACAGCTTAATCCAGTAATGGTACAAATCAGGCAAATGCGATTAGCGCTTTCTTTCACTTTATTTAAAATGTGAACTTCTTCAGAAACATGTGCCCTCCCCTGCACAAGTCATTTAAATCCTATAAAACAGGATATGATGTCACAAAATGGTCCTTAAATATTAAGTATTTACAAACATGAATGTCAAATTCTTAACTGATGTATATAAATATACATAAAAAGAACTGTAAACATATATGAAAAAACATGTGTATATATATTTTTTGATAAAACTGATCCATTATATGTAAACTGCATAGTGCCATCATTCAAATGCCTTTTAGTATAAGTTACAGATGATGAATCAAACCATATAACAACATTCTAAAAATGAATGTTATGATGTTTAAATCTTTAGATGTGGACTAAAATATGTATCCTAGCTAGATGGAATCACTGAGGCATAGACATTTATAATAGTGGTACTGAATGAAATTAATTACAACCAAAAGCATTAAACATTGTATTAAGATGTATTTTGAATATAGCTAACAATGTTATTTGTACAGCAAAAAACATTTGATGTTTATTACCTCATTGAGGCCTGGATGCTGATCTGCCCCTAACGTTAGTTGCCATATGGTCTCCTTTTGCTCTAATTTGTTGTTGATATCCCCCATAAACGTCACTTTTTCTATATGATCCAAAACAAAGAATTCGAACTTTTTGAATTCACTACAAACTAGAGAATGCCTTGCAAGTGCATTATTGGTATCCCTGTTCTTAATAGCTAAAGTGTGTTCGTAGATTCTCCGTTTTAGAACTCTAACGGTTTTGCCCACATAATAACATTCACATGATGCACAACAGGCCAAATAGACCACACATTCACTATTACAGTTAAAATATTTCTTGGCCCAAAAGGTTCTTTTTAAATGTTTCAGTGTGACAAAGGAACTATTACAAAGGAATCTACATTGTCTACAATTAGTGCATGCAAATGTACATTTTTTAATTAAATCTCTGGACCTGACTACAGAAGTGTTACTAGTACGTTCTAACATTCTCTTGATATTATTCACTGTTTTATAAGTAAATAGAGGTTTGGTTCCTACGCAATTAACTAATTCTTTATTGCCTAAAATGATTCTCCAATTCCTTTCAACAGTGTTTCTGATTTCTTTTAGTTCGTTAACTATGGGAAGTGGGAATGCAGTGTGAAACTCAGTTACCTCAGATCTGTTGGTGAACTCATTTCTTTGTTGGACTACCCTTGGTGCTTCCACTAAAATGTCTGTAGCTAATAATAAAGGTTTTGCTACTCCCTGTCTTAATATGTTGACTTCCTTTTCCAATTTTTTTATCCAATTAGAATTGTAACCTCTCACTACAAACATCTGTCTCAAATGTACTAGTTCTTCTTGGAATACTATATCATTTGTGGTAAGCCTACTGAGTCTGATCATTTGTCCCTTCACTACGCTCTTTTTCATATGCTGTGGGTGTAAACTAGCCTTATGAAGGTATTGGTTGGTGAAGCAAGATTTTCTATAAATACTACTTGTTATAGTACCATTGATGTCATTAATTCCGAGTTCTATATCCAAAAAATGTATTTTCCTACCAAATTCTCCCAGTTTGAAAAATAGGAAGCTAGTGGTGGTGTTGAGATCAAATAGCATACTCTCAAATTCATGTTGTCCACCTTTCCATAGAAAAAACAAATCGTCAATGTACCTATAGTACACTAGGACCTTTCCAAAACTTGAATGGACCTTTAAAAATTGTTGTTCCCATCTGGACATCACTATATTAGCAAAAGCTGGGGCCACCCTGGCCCCCATTGCAACTCCAGATGTCTGTTTATATAGTACATTGTTGAATTTAAAAAAATTATTTTCAAGTACTATTTCCATAAGGGTACACAATGTGTTCACCCTATGGCCACTCATGTCTGTATGGTCGGTGAGATATTCTCTCATGTATTCTATTCCCTCAATTTGATCTATGGAGGTGTAAAGACTTCTCACGTCTAATGTGACAAAATTTACATCTTCATCTACTGTGCCAGTCCTCCCCAGTATCTCCAAAAGTTGCCAAGAATCTCTAAGATAATGTTCAGCTTTTTGTGCTACTGGGTTGATTACGCTGTCTAACCAGATAGAAATGTTCTCTGTTTTTGAGTTCCTTGCTGATACAATAGGCCTGAAGGACAAATCCTCAAGGCCATACTGTATTTTGGGTATACCGAAAAACTTCGCCATTATGGGATGTTCAACTAGTAAAAAATCATAATCCACCTTTTCAATTTCATTCTGACAGAACATATCAAATAAAAGGACATCTATTCTTCTAAAACTGGTTTTAACCAATTCTGTTGTAACTTTACAATAGTTTGTAGTATCCTTTAGCAAATCCAATATTCTTTTGTTATAATCTGTTGTATCCATAACAATGATTTTGCCCCCCTTATCCGCTTTCATAATTCTTATCTCGGGGTTGTTTGACAAGTCCTGCAGTGTTTTACTCTCAATGTTTGTTAAATTATTCAATTCACTACTTATATTCATGTTTCTGAATTCTTTTTCACATGAACTCAGAAACACTTGTAATGTGTTAGTCAAAGGGGGATTAAATGTACTAGGCTTCTTTGGGAGTTTATTAGTGGAAAAATTCTGATCTGTAATATCCTTGAAAATGTATTTCAAGTTTAATTTCCGCAAATATAGTCTAAAATCAACCAATAATCTACTGATGTCTACCTTGTTACTGGGAATAAAAGTGAAGCCTTTGTGAAGTACACTGTAAACATCTACACTTAACAACACATTGCTTAAATTCATAACATTAGCAATGTCATCAGTCGTATCGATGGAAGATGTTACCATCTTTTTTTGTTTTTGCCCTTCATTTTCCCTTTCTGTTGTGTGGTGTTGTACCACTTGGTAGTCCTCTTTCCCTGTACCCTTTGTTGTTGAAAAGGGACCTTAGAAGGGCCGGGTTGCTGACTCGCAACCTCAGCGTAACTAGTGGTTACATTCCCCAAAATAGTGTCTCCAGTCATTTCTTTAGATGTATCCACAAACACTGGTGTGTTATCCTCTAAATTTTCAGTTGCCAAGTTGTGAATGTTATCTCTACACAAAACATCCACATCCTTTGCTGTTCCCTGTGGTGATCTGTGCGACTTCTCCACAACAACAGGAACATCTTTTGGAACAACATGCTTTGCTTTGGAAGTATCTACTGCAGATAAATAGGCCTCATTGGACCTATAGGTCCTAATGTCTCTCAACAGTTTATGTTGTTTCCTTTGCACAATGATAGACCTGTGCTTGTCAGCTTTGATCTCAATATTGTTATATAGAGTGTGCAATTCATGGAAACAACTGTTGTTTTTGATAGAATCATCCAACTCTTTAATTTCTGTTTTCACCTTATTAATGTCAGACTCGTAGTGTTTGACCAAAATATCCATCATGGCCAAACCTGCATCATTATACACTTTAATAATTCTTCTTGATAGAACATCACCAGGTTCCACACAGTTTGGGAACTTGGCAGTCCGTAAACCCTGTGGTACAATGTTTCTTTGGATACATTCAGTTAAGTATTGTATTTCTAGTTCTAATGTAATATATCGAAAAACTAACTTCTCCAAATCAAACATAAGTTTTTTGCAAGTTCTTAAATCAGTTATGTTGTCATTGTACTCACTAAAGTTCCGGTTCGTTGTGTCACCGTTGATGTCTTTAAACGGATTCTGCAGTTCTTTACATACAAAACCCCAAATATTGCTGCTCGACGAAAAGTTGTTGCTTCCATCACGCCTCATTGAACCAATGTGCGCCACAACTTTTCCAACTGACGCTTCATTATGACTCAGGACGCTCTTGTTTGGGTCAATGATATTAACCCCTTCCTTAGCGTCTCTTTTTTTGCTGTTTTGTAAGCAGTCAAACACTATCTTCGTGATAGTGGCTATCAGCGTAGTATCCACATCACAGGAGTCACGCCGCTCTTCAGCTCTACCCGCTCCTGGTGTAGAATGTGTGGTTAAATCCAACAAATTGTCCGAGGAGGATGCCTCTGTAGCCATACTTTATTAAGCTCCGTGAAACCAAGAAACAACGTAAAAACGGACTAGCCGCAAACTCAGGAACAAACTGAAAACACAGCTTAATCCAGTAATGGTACAAATCAGGCAAATGCGATTAGCACTTTCTTTCACTTTATTTAAAATGTGAACTTCTTCAGAAACATGTGCCCTCCCCTGCACAAGTCATTTAAATCCTATAAAACAGGATATGATGTCACAAAATGGTCCTTAAATATTAAGTATTTACAAACATGAATGTCAAATTCTTAACTGATGTATATAAATATACATAAAAAGAACTGTAAACATATATGAAAAAACATGTGTATATATATTTTTTGATAAAACTGATCCATTATATGTAAACTGCATAGTGCCATCATTCAAATGCCTTTTAGTATAAGTTACAGAGGATGAATCAAACCATATAACAACATTCTAAAAATGAATGTTATGATGTTTAAATCTTTAGATGTGGACTAAAATATGTATCCTAGCTAGATGGAATCACTGAGGCATAGACATTTATAATAGTGGTACTGAATGAAATTAATTACAACCAAAAGCATTAAACATTGTATTAAGATGTATTTTGAATATAGCTAACAATGTTATTTGTACAGCAAAAAACATTTGATGTTTATTACCTCATTGAGGCCTGGATGCTGATCTGCCCCTAACGTTAGTTGCCATATGGTCTCCTTTGTCACACTGAAACATTTAAAAAGAACCTTTTGGGCCAAGAAATATTTTAACTGTAATAGTGAATGTGTGGTCTATTTGGCCTGTTGTGCATCATGTGAATGTTATTATGTGGGCAAAACCGTTAGAGTTCTAAAACGGAGAATCTACGAACACACTTTAGCTATTAAGAACAGGGATACCAATAATGCACTTGCAAGGCATTCTCTAGTTTGTAGTGAATTCAAAAAGTTCGAATTCTTTGTTTTGGATCATATAGAAAAAGTGACGTTTATGGGGGATATCAACAACAAATTAGAGCAAAAGGAGACCATATGGCAACTAACGTTAGGGGCAGATCAGCATCCAGGCCTCAATGAGGTAATAAACATCAAATGTTTTTTGCTGTACAAATAACATTGTTAGCTATATTAAAAATACATCTTAATACAATGTTTAATGCTTTTGGTTGTAATTAATTTCATTCAGTACCACTATTATAAATGTCTATGCCTCAGTGATTCCATCTAGCTAGGATACATATTTTAGTCCACATCTAAAGATTTAAACATCATAACATTCATTTTTGGAATGTTGTTATATGGTTTGATTCATCATCTGTAACTTATACTAAAAGGCATTGGAATGATGGCACTATGCAGTTTACATATAATGGATCAGTTTTATCAAAAAATATATATACACATGTTTTTTCATATATGTTTACAGTTCTTTTTATGTATATTTATATACATCAGTTAAGAATTTGACATTCATGTTTGTAAATACTTAATATTTAAGGACCATTTTGTGACATCATATCCTGTTTTATAGGATTTAAATGACTTGTGCAGGGGAGGGCACATGTTTCTGAAGAAGTTCACATTTTAAATAAAGTGAAAGAAAGCGCTAATCGCATTTGCCTGATTTGTACCATTACTGGATTAAGCTGTGTTTTCAGTTTGTTACTATAAACTAGGTGTCATGAGGTTACATTTGTCAATTTCTGAAGAACAAATAATGTGTTCAAATTAAATGCAAAAAAAGTCATATATTGCAGAGACAACTCCCCACTCCAAAATGAGAAAATAGTTAGAGACCTTGGAACATGGGTTAACAATTTCCTGTCCTTTGATCATCACATTCATGATCATCAAGCACCACAAAATATTGCTTAATTTACTTTGTACAATTTCACTGCATCCTAATGCTGCTATATGCAATTTTTGTGCCTCCTAACCTTCTCTTTGCTTCAAAATAGAAGGCACTCATATCATTTCACACTGTTGAAAGTTTAAGTACTGAACAACTCCTATACCCTTCTCTCTCATTTATACAACTGTACTTTTTCTCTTTCCACCTCATCTTGATCATTGACATCAAATCAAACTACCCAGTTTATTTCTGACAAAAATTATGTTGTTGTTGTATTGTAATGTAATTTATGTTTATCCAATGTATATCAATGTAGGTTCATCACAATAATGCAGGATTTGAATTATGTTTATGTGCTTTATTGAAAGTTTTTGATTACTCCTGTGTCTCTGTACTGCAACTGTTATCCTATGTGGCTTTTATTCTTTGTATTAA
Organism: Protopterus annectens; assembly: GCF_019279795.1. Lineage (NCBI taxonomy): Eukaryota > Metazoa > Chordata > Ceratodontiformes > Protopteridae > Protopterus > Protopterus annectens. Next base: position 557,831,008 of record NC_056749.1, on the reverse strand, counting down.
TGAATGACATTCTATCTCTCTCTCTCTCTCTTATATATATAGGGGTCGCCACAGTGGAACTATGGTCCACTAATGATTGGCAGTAGATTTTTACGAAATGCTGAGGTGCCAGCTCGATGCCCAACCTTCAACAAAGGAACGCCCATTTACGCACGCATGTCTTTCGAATGCTACCCATCCACGGGGGGGACATGCAGACTCTGCACAGAAAGAACTCCCAAGCCAAGCCGAGAATCAAGCGGGAGAACCTCTTGCTGTGAGGTAACAACGCTACCACCGTACCACCACGGAAACCATATATATATATATATATATATATATATATATATATATATATATATATATATATATATTTTTTTTTTTTTATATTTATATTACATTATATTATATATATATATATATATTTATATAGTGGATATAAAAAGTGTACACAACCCTGTTAAAATGCCAGGTTTTTGTGATATAAGATGTTTCAACAAAGTATTAGTTTAAGGGTGTGCACACTTATGCAACCAGCATATTGTACATTTTTTATTTTTTATATTTTTCCCCTAAGAGATTTGTTTGTTTTTTAATTGAACTGTACAGGTTATAGGCCACATGAAAGGTGGGAAAAGTTTTAAAATTATTTATTGTGGTCTCATTTTTTTCATATCACAAAAACCTGACATTTTAACAGGGGTGTGTACACTTTTTATATCCAGTGTGTGTGTGTGTGTGTGTGTGTGTGTGTGTGTGTGCTTGTGTGTGTGTACATATATAATATGTTGCTACAATGGTCAGGAAATCATTTTACTTAGCACAGCTGATCACAAAAAGAATATCATCCAGATCTAAATAAGTCATTAACCCATGTATTCTGCACTGACTAGGCAAATCATAGGATACAATGTACCCTTTGGGATGTACCTCTCTGGACAAATCAAACAACTGGAAGGACTCCCAGAGGTTGCTAAGTAAATGATTGCTGTCTTAACTAAAGCTACCAGAAAAAAAATGGAAGCACTGCCTTCTTATTCAGTGTCCTATAGATTCCTAAGGGATAATCTTGTGCCTTACATTTGATGGCATTAGGGAATCAACAGTCCAGGATCTCCTGTATCTCCACAAATCAACCAATCACACTAATACTAGGACCAGAGATCTAAGCCTACATCAGCAAATAAATAAAATATCACTGTGAGAGATTTATAATGCAACACTTTCCCCACTTATGGAATAGATTTCTACTGCAAATTAAGCAGTGTGATTCTTTTTATTCCATCAGATGAGAACTAGATAACTGGATGGGTATTCAGAAATTCACCCCAGGCATGACTGGTCAAGATCTCCTTGAAAAAGGATGTAAGGTTCAAGGGTGGTACTAGCAAGGCATAAATGGCCACTAGATTCGGTTACCTTGTACTTCCTATGACAATATGATCATATCAGAAAAGGCATCATTCCGCAGCCCTTTCTCTTCTTTCTTGCCCTGAATCTATTCACACTTCCATTCCACACAAAGTGGTCAGAAACTCTAGTAATCATCTCTATACGATTATTTTATGGTTGGCTTCCTATATGCCTCATCAATCACTTTGGAAAGAATCTCTGTTACCTTTTACATACATATCTGTTTGGGCCATGCCAATAAATTCAGCTTCAACATTACCCCTCTCTCCCTCTCAGCCTTCCACCAGGAAATACCATCAAATATAACTCCCCCTGATATCACTAGGAAACAGGTCCTTAATGTTCTCTCTAAGGCCAAGAACACTGCATCAATGGGCCCAGACAATATCCCAAGATGCCTTCTAAATAGCATGAAACATGTCCTATCAGGCCCTCTGGAATTGCTATTTAACTGTAGCCTCCAAATAGGTTTCATGGCTCATGAATGGAGAACAGCAACAGTCATCCCTCTGCACAAAGATCTGCAGACCCTGGGAACTACAGACCCATGAGTCTCACTAGTCTTATATGTAAAGCCATAGAA